>NC_056735.1:1897606950-1897620601 GCF_019279795.1 Protopterus annectens
GCTTCCAGTATAGCCTGCAGGAGCTGTATTGTATATGATATTGACTAACTTCAAGAAGTTGCATTTCACGTGGTATACTGTCTTTTAGAAGAGTTAAAAAAAATATTATGAGGCTAGAAGCACATGCCCCCACAGTGTCTGAGTTACCTGTTGAACATTTTAACAAACATCCAAATGCTACATGGTGTCAGAACGGAAAGCATAATTTTGTTTTCAGAGTATATGTGCTAGAAGTAAAGAATATAATATGTTCTTAGAAAATGGTCCAGCTTCAACCACCAGGAATTCTCACTTCTGAGCAACTCGGCAGAAAAATGATTAACTTTACATACATACATCTGATTTAGTCCTCACTGTAAGAAGAATTGCTAAGAAGCATGAAGCTGTAGTGTACTGCACTCCTACAAGTCACTGGGGAAGACCCCTTGCAAGTATTTAACACTTTTTACCTGTAAAGCAAAAGAATAACAGCAGTCCAAACATTGCTAAACAGTTATTGTGAGAATAGAAAGAACTTGCAGTTTGCTTTTTACAGTAGCACGGTGCCCTGTGTAGGTTACAAGTGCTTTTTGGCTGAGATAAAAAGTTGAAATAAAAACTATGAATTTGGTGAGTTGAATGATTTCTTAAAAAGGAACAGAATAGTTTGTGTAGTAGAAATGATCAAACAGAAAGTAGGATTTATAGACTTAGACCGGGTACTGTTAAAAGCTGGATATTTGCAGAACTAGTAACATTACAAGTTATCAGTTAAAGGAATTGAATGAGGAAAAGAAGTATGTACAGTAAAATGTGAGCTAGATAAAAAGGTGAAAGTCAGAAGTTGCGAGAATATATTATAACAATAATTTTGACCAGGAAGAGAGCCATAAGGTACATATAAAGTAGACTGGAGCTGACATTTATGTACCTTGTATGTCTTTACATGTGAAAGGAAGAATTATTCTGCATTTAATCACTTTTTTAGAAGGTATGATAGCAAAAATCATTATTGAGTAAAGATGTAAAAAAAAGCAAGACAAGTATTTTGTTGTATAGAATCATCATAATGAGCTATTTGTTGGGGTTAAGAGTTGGTACAATGAAGTCCAAAATGCATCTGAAGCAGTGAGACAAGGGTGCTGAGTATTAATACAATGTTGGATTTAAACTAGACAGAGGTGCAGAATGTATTGTGTTTGAGAATGCTGTAGAAGAATTTGGTCTTAAAGATACTGAAAACAGCTGTTTGGACAATGTTAACTTAACCAGTGCATCAAGTAAAGCCACTGGTTCCAAAGTTACTGATATACAAATGTAAAAATACATATGTAAGATCCTGCTTGAAATCCTAGCAGTTATGGAGGCTAACTCACTTTAATATCTTAGGTTATTTGATAAAGACAGTAGACATAATAAAACAAATTCAAAGTGTGAAAGAGAGAGAATATTTTCGTAGACATGCAGGAGCAGTCATCCAGTCGTCGAGACCTTTTGAGTACTGTATAGAACCACGACAGTGAAATCCTTTATGGCTGTACTGACTTAGTTAAAGATCTAATGACGTTACCAGAGAATATCATCCACAGATAAATCCTGAGGCTATACAGGTGATGTATGTTCCAAGGAAAATAACTTTTAGTACTAAAGCTATCCATTTCCTTCAAATCCTGCTAAATTCAATTTTTGTGTGTTAAAAAGAAATGATTAGATCCAACTGAAGGGTGAAAAGCATGGTTACTGTTGTGAAGCAGGTTTAGATTCATATTTGCACTGATCTGCATAGCCTGAATAAAATGACTAGAAAAGATTATTACCCATTGCTGACAGGTGTAGTGGTTACAATATTACCAGATGCTAAATTCCTTTTTTTTTAATATACTAGATATAGATCAAGGGTTGCGGCAAATAATGCTAGATGAAGAAAGCTTTAATTGGTATAGACATATTATAAATGTGGAGTCTGGTATGTATGATTGGGGGCTTATAAAACGTCTAAGTAGATCGACAGCATAATTTCAAGTGAACTAAGAACAAGTAAGCCTTAAATAATTGAAGTACATAATTCAGATGCCAGAGGTTCTGAAGCCTATTACAGAAAGTCAGAGCAGTTGTACATATCCAAAGCCAGAACACAAGTATTACAGCAGCTTCTAGGAATGATGGAATGTCTTACAGAGTTTATCCCTAATATAGCTGAGATAATTATGCTTTTATGAAAGCTGTTGGAGCAAGATATAACCTCAGAATGGAAGCATGAGCAGGAAAAAGGTTTTGAAACGCTCAAAAAGTAGTTGCAAAACTAGTTACACGGGCAGTCAGCAATAAAAGACAATAATGTAAAACGCCAGTAGTGTTGCAACATTCACCAGTTAGAATCGTTTAAAGCTGTCATCTTGCAAGATGTGCATACATTTGTGTCACAGTACAAGCTGGACGTACAGTCTAGGTTCTTTATGTACTTTGGCTTCACTATTCTCGGGAATATATGTCCTTGATCTCACTTGAGTGTTTTGGTAGCTTGGGAATCTGTCCCAAAGGTTGAATCACATGAAAAAAAGGCAACAATAGATATGAAAGCTGTGTAATTACCATAGATATGCGTTGTCTTGTTTTTGTCCACTTTATCCTCCCTCCTTCCCCCAGCCTAAATAGTCATTTATAGACTCCAGTCAAACAATTGGACCTTAGCAGATGCCTTGTCCTTCTCAGTTTTCCCCATTTGTCCATAATGTTTAGTAAGTCTGTAAAATTTTATACGATAACATCTTACATTTGTAGTCAGGCAGATGTGCTATGAGGTACTCTGGGGAACTGAGGGAATTATGGGTAGGGGAGAAGTCACTGGATCCAAGCTTCTGTAAAAAGTGCCATGGTCAGACCTAATGACAAAAAGGTTGAACTGGATGAAAACAAGACAGTACATATCTAGTGTTATGGCAAGTACATAACTTTAATTTTTCTTCACTAATTTACTGGAAGTCATCTCCTATAAGAAAGCTGAAACTTGACCTGCTTTTTGCTGAACACCTGCAATATTCTTTCCAGACAAAGCCTTTTCTTTTCTATTTAATATTTTCTTAGTTTCTTTAAATGTCTTCTTCACTGGCATCCAGGCAGTGAAATTGCTAGGCATTAATGGAATTTTACCCAGACTGATAACTTTTACTTTTAAGTTTATCAGTTTATACAGTGTGCAGCCATTTTGAAACTCCATATGTTGACCTACTGTTGTAGTTTTTAGTAGGTAGTATGGTTCTTAAGACGGCAGTTGAGCACTGGAAAAAACATCCTGTATTAGGAAGATGCTTTCAGAACCATAATTGTGCTGGGTGCTGCAGTTTCCTCCTTCATTCCAAGGGCATGCCATATGTAAATTAGCATTCCACTTAAGTGGCCATACGTATTCATTCTGTTAGTATGTGTGTGTATCCTGGGATGGGCTGGCATACTATCCAGGTTTAGTTAATTTTTCTTGTACTGATTGAGCACCAGGACAGGCTATTATTACTCTGTAACCCTGCTTGCATTAAGCGAGTAATTGAATAATGACGTAATAAATCCTACAAAGTAGAGACTGTGAAAGAAATATTTTATATTAGAGGTGCACGAATCACACTAGATTCAAGATTCTATACTGATCTCAGCAACCTTTCAGTCACTTAGACAAGAATACTTGGCTCAGGGAAGAATTAATTTTGGAAGTTGGTGAACTTGCTGTTTAGGTGCTGGGTTAAGGGCCTAGACCACAGCCTCAAACATCCCTTCATGAAGTTTGTGCAGGTAGTTTTTTGGCTCTGTTAGAACTGTACACTTTGTCATGGCATCCTCTTGAGATTACTAAAGATGCTTAAGCAGGATTCTGGTTAACTAATTACACAGCTTCTGGGATTGTCTTTTTCTTTAGAACCTAAGAAAATGAATAATAAAAACAGGATTCATGTGCGATTCCGATGCCTGCCCAGTACCACTGCACTTCTTGGGATTCCCCTTGTGGCGATAAGATATTCAAGGTTTTACTCTGTGTCTTGCATAATAATGCTGTGAATTTAGAATATGACAGAAACTTGCAAATGGAAAATCCAAAGCCATCACAAAACAATCTTGGAGGTAGCTTGTGAAAGCCTTAGGTATGTGTTAGTAGTTCATATGTTCAGTCATTCTTTATATAGAACATTTTGACTCAAGCTGATTACTGTTTTGAGAAGTTTCTTAAAAACTTCTAATCTTGGGTGAAAGAAGATGTCTTCTTCACTCTTTTTTCTTGGTTAGGATTTAGGCTTTTAGAAAACTTAACCTAGGTCACATCCTAGTTTTAGCTCATGGGCCAACAATAAGAGACTTTTACTTAATGGGTGACATAATTGGTTTAAGTGTCATGTGTTAGTAGGCTAATGGTATTGTAGGAAGAGCACTTTGTGAAAAATTACACCACCGTATTTATACTTTAGATGGTTGCACATTGTTAATAAAACACTTGCGGTGTTTGTTATAATTTTGCTTATGCACCCATTTCTGTTTTCTTATTTCCTAATCAGTACGGTTGTTGAAAACAGGAACTTCACTATTATCTCCCTAACTTTTTAAGCCTTTTAAGTAAAGCTTGATATTGTTTAAAACCATTAAAATGAAAAACAAGCTAGACTTGTGCTGTTTTTGAGTACTTACATACTGCTTCTGGACAACACTAATATCCAGGTGAAGATACAACAAAGGTTTGCATTACTTAACGAGACTAAGTATAGCAGCAGTCAGACCATTATTTTTATTCTTTATGTTTTTAATTCTCCTATCCTGTTAACATCAAGACCCAAATCCCACTTTGGCTTGCTGCCATCTTCCCAAAAATTGAAAGGCCCAAGGGAGAAAGGGAGACATGAGCCAGGAATTGCCAGCTTATTATATTAACTTTGTATATAACACATATATATTGCATTTCTTCACTCACTTTGTATATATAATGCCATGTTTCTATTACATTTACCACTAGGTTGACACTGAAATGGGTCCAATGGGATAAGTGCTCTACCACTGTTAAAGTCAAAATAAAATAACATTTATCCATCAGTCTGCAGGAAGGGGACAATTTGCATGCTCCCTGACTCCCCTTCCCTTGGTAGCCTGACAGACATACTGGCTAAGTCTGTGGGACCTTCACTGCTGGCTGAATAGGCACACACCAAGATCCAGCTACAGTGCTTTGACTGGTTCTAGTGACATAGTACCTACCCTGGTCCATCATGCTGCTTGCATTAGTATCTTGTTTCTGCCACATGTCAGCATTGCAGTGAACTGAATCCCCTTTCTGTAGACTTAGCTGTATCCCTCTCTACCTCCAACCCCAGTCCATCTTGCTCCTCACCAGGGTTGTAATTAGGACTTAACCTCTCCACACCATAGAGCCAGCTTAGTCAGACCATAATGTTTAGTAGTTTGTGTGAACTACTTATCTATAGATTGTTATTTTTTCCTGTTTCAGATGAAACTTTGGTGATCAATGTACTGTGTGGTATTCTTTCTGGAGTCATTTCATCATCAATTGCTAATCCTACAGATGTATTAAAGGTAAGAATGGAAATTCTATATTCCTGTAACTTTTCCTTAGGGCTGCAAACAAATACAGAGCTAGGGCATTATTTAAATTTTGTCATTGCTTCACAGTTTGTACTGTAATAGTTCTTAACATGAAATTTTGTTAAATGGTTGTTACTGATTTCTTGTTTATCCTTATTTCTCATTCCCTTTGCGGTGCATGCTGGTTGTAGGGAGATCAGGTGTTCTGTAAGCTGATGCCATGTTTTGGGCTGTAATGGGTTGTGCGTCCTCTAGAACTGTTTGACATCTAGTTGCGGCTAGGTGTTAACTCTCTTCATTAAACTTTCTTGCAATGAAATATCAACAAACTCAGTAAGCATCACTATGTTGGGGAAGTGGGTAGAAATATGCCGGCATTGCTGACTTGGTAACACTGTATTAGATGCAGTAAGGCATGTGGTTTGTTTATGCATGTATAATAACAGTTGGTTTGACTATCTGTCTGTTTTTTTACTAATTTGCTATGATTTGTTTTAGTAAGTACAGGCTACTGAAATACCTCCTGTGGTACATCTAAGTCTTATTCTAGACAAAGTAGTCATATGTGAATGACCTTGAACATTTGATAGACTTGATAAGGTAGTTTCAAGCAATGTGACAGACAGTCAGGAGGATTAGGGACACACTTGCATCACACCACCTGTCACACATGAATCTACAAAACAAGCACCGGCAACACATACGCATAAATACACAAAAACATATTCGGAGGCACTAGGTACCAATCTGAAAAAGAAACAGTGCCCTCCAAAGCAGACAAGCAAGCAACCTGCACCCCCAAACACAAGCCAGAAAACACAATTCACCTCAGCAGTGTGCCTCACAACAGCCCTTAAGGCAAAACACCATACCTAACACGCTAGTAATAGGAGACTCTATAGTAAGGCACACGGATGTTCCACTCGCCAGGCTGAACAAGGAGAAGGTTACTGTCAGCCGCCTGTCGGGTGCTCGGATCTGCCGCATAACACAGGCACTTAGGTCACTCCAAAACAAGTACAAGTATGATGCTGTCATTGTACATGTTGGTGTGAATGATCTAAGACGTACCTCCCTGGACTACATGAAAAGAGACATTGAGGAGCTCTCTGATCATGTAGCCCAAGCTGGTATGACCCTGACCTTGAGTAGCATATTACCTTCACCTAGAATGATACCACAATACAAAGACAAAATGATCAATTTCAACAATTGGCTAAGCTTCTGGTGTCATTCTAAGGGGATCCAGTGTCTGTCTGCCTGGGATGACATGATAGACAAGCCTCGCTGTTTTGCTAGAGATGGGTTGCACCTGTCACCCCTAGGTTTTCGAATACTGGCCAAGGCTCTTGCCGTCCCCATAGTGCCTTTTTTAGGCAAGGCTCAAAGGACAATCCAACCACCGTAACCAGCACAGGTAACCAAAAACTAAAGGTAATACTACTCAACGCCAGAAGTCTCAACCTCAAAATGCACACACTCGAGGCTCTCCTCAGCATGGAGAAAATCGATGTTTGTGCAGTGACGGAAACCTGGTTCAAGGCTCAAGAGAGCACCCCAGCACTGCCAGGTTACAATTCATATCATACCTTCCGGCCTCAGTTACCAGATCGCAGTACAAAGGGCAGCATGATGCCCCAGAGATCATCCATGCGCAACTATCAGCAGGCAAAGCCACATTTTAAGTTGTAGCTGGTTATAGATCGCCCACCATGTCCCAAGATGCTCACTCTGCATTCCTTGAGACACTGGAAAATATAAAGGTCCTACCCCAACACCATAATCTTGGGTGATTTGAACTACTCTGGTATAGACTGGGCGAACTACCAATGTTTCAGCTCCTATGCTCAGCGATTCATAGAATTTATAAATTCAAATGCCCTTGAACAACTAGTATGTTCCCCCACTAGAGGGGACAACATATTGGATTTAATCATCACAAATATGGGCGCCCATTGTACCACACCCGTTATCACCCCCTCCTTGGTCAGATCCAACCACAAACTGATAACCCTGGACATCCTCACTCCTCCACCTCCCCCAATCAAAGAAACCATAGTCAAAAGCCTTTCCAAAGCAAACTTCAAACTACTTGCATCCGAAGTGGAAAGCTTCACTATTCCCTTGTAGAAGGATAATGATATCCAGGATGCGGAATCCTACACCAAGGCACTCTATATGCATCTTCAGGATTGCATAGACCATGCTATCCCAAATAAAACCAAGACTCCTTCCTCAAGCAAGAAGAAACCAGTCTGTCGGACCCCGGCTATAAGCAAACTTTACAATAAAGGAGGAGACTTATACAAAAAAAGGCCAAATCTCAAGTAGAAAAATCATCCCTGATCAGCATTAGTAAGAAATTGAGGGCCCTCATCAAGTCAACTAAAGCTAATTTTGAAAAGAAAGTTGCCAAGGATAACCATAAGGCCTTCTATAGCTACGTCAAAAACCTAAATGGCAACGCTCAGGTCTGTTCTGAGCTAGTACAAAATGGAACAAAATACACTGACCCTTCTGACATTGCCAACATCTTGGCTGACAAGTTGAGTGCAAATTCCCCCCCCCCCTCACCAACTACAGGGCCTATTACCATTCTAGGGGATTGTGCAAGTCCAATTATTACTGATACGTTGGTTAACAAGGCTCTATCTAAAGCTAAAAACACTGCCTCCATGGGACCAGATGGTGTCCCAGGCTGTATCATACGCGAGCTCCAAAAGGAATTAACCCCGCATCTTAATACCCTGTTCAGTCTCAGCCTCTCCACAGGATAATGTGCCCATAGAATGGCGCACGGCAATGGTGGTCCCACTACACAAGGGTGGGGCCACAACTGACCCTGGGAACTACCGACCAATAAGCCTGACCAGTCTGATCTGTAAGGCTATGGAGCAAATCATTATGGAACTCATAAATGGAGAGATTGGGAACCTCCAGTCACTGGACCCCACACAGTTCGGCTTCGTCAAGGGCAGATCATGCCTCCTGAACCTAGTGGATTTCTTTGAGACAGTTACTCAGGCTATAGATGAGGGAAAGGTGGTACACACGGCTTACCTTGACCTTGCTAAAGCATTTGATACCATTCCCCATTCAGGTATTATTGATAAGCTCACCAGCCTGGACATAAACCCTTACGTCACAAGATGGATAGCAAACTGGCTCTCTCAGACAGATCCCATAAAGTAAGAGTAGTGGGATCTATGTCCGAATCCAGACCAGTAACGAGTGGTGTGCCTCAGGGCTCTGTCCTGGGGCCCTTCCTGTTTGGCATATACTTCTCAGAAGTACAGGCAAGCACGGAAGGGCTGTGGCTGACTAAGTTTGCGGACGACTGCAATCTGGGTGCTATAATAGAGTCTCCGGCAGACATGGAGATCCTCCAGGAGGGCCTAAATGAGACTGATGCATGGTGTCAAAGCCATGGTCTCAAGCTAAATGCAAAAAAATGCGTAGTAATCCCCTTTGGAAAAAACTGAGTACCCACAAACTACAACATAGGAGATAATCCCCTGAAATCTGAAGAAGAAATAAGGGATCTAGGGACCCAAGTAGATAGTCAGCTTTCCTTTGATAGCCATGTTGCCAAAGTGGTTAGAAAATCCTTCTATGTGACCCATCTGATCACGAAAGGGTTCGCATCAAGATCTAAGGATGTAATGCTGCCCCTCTACTCTTCCCTCATCAGACCCATTATTGAGTACAATGCACCAATTGGAATGTACCTGGTTAGACATCTTCAGCAGCTGGAGAGACCACAAAGGTACCTAACCAAGAGGATTACTGGCCTCAAACAATTGCCCTATGCAGCACGATTGAAAAAGCTAAGACTGTTCTCTGTTGCATACCGCTTTCTCAGAGGCGATCTCTGTCTAACGTACAGTGCCATGTCCAACCCAGAATTGTTGAACATGCTCCATCATAGCAAAACCAAATCTACTCGAGCTACACGCTCTAGGGATATAAACCTCAACACAACAATGAATAGAACATGCTGGAGGGGATAGATTCCCTTCGCAGAGACTTCCCTTACTATGGAATAGGGTCCCGATCTACATAAGACAGAACCCCTCACTATCACTCTTCAAGAGGAACCTTGATGATTGGATGGGTAACAGAAAGTTCACAGCGGGGATCACACCAACAGCACTACTAGATAGGGGCCAAGGGTACTAGCTGCTAGTACAAGGGTCTAGGGAACTACTAAAGGGGCGGTGAATACTGCACAACGTGGCTGGGCTAATATATGCCTTCGGGCAGATAGCCCAGTACCAACCTATGAACCTATGCCTAGTATTCCATACTGACCATAGTGTTTTATACTTAAGTGGATGACAGCAATACTGACTCACGCAATTTGTTTATGTAGTGCTGTAGTATACTTATTTCATGCTTTTTGTATAAAAAAAAATTAAACAAAAATCTCTGGCAGCTAATTCATAGGAAGAGACTTTCATTTTAGATGGGTCTACCTCATATTGCTTTTTTTTACCTTAACAGAACAGTCTCTCAGGATAGAAAAATTGGGGGTGGTGATTAATAGTAGAAACTGCAGAAGCTGTTTGGTCAACTTTATTCATGCTTTTGAGACAAAGTCCCTTCAGAAATAATACAAAATTTTAATAGTAAAAATGATGTTGGAACCTTCATGAACTGTGGCAAGAAAAATTGGAAGTGAAAAACTGAAAGGCACTGATGGGTAAGCACCAAACTACACCCAGGTAATATAGGGCGAAATACAGTAACTCTTTGGGGCAGAGTTAATTACATTAGTGGGTAGAATTGTCCTTTAAGCCCCATGTTAGCATTAGCACAGTACTGTGAATGTTTTATGGTAACATTCTGCTGCACATAAACAAATCTATATGGTGTCTTATAGGTGTGTCTTTCATTGTCTTCTGCGGGTTGTTGTACCCCAGATCTTAACCTTAAATTAGCCATAAAGAGATGCAGCCACAGTCAGTTGTTTGACTCCATTCTTTTAGCTGACTCCAACAATCCAGGGCTCTCAGCTTAACTCCATTGCTGGCAGTATAATTAGAATCAAAATTCCTGAGTTTTTGAGCCATTTAATCCATAGCAGATGTTAAAACGTTAATACTAATTCTGGAATGGATCCAACAGATGAGGTATTATCTTTATTATGTTTTATCTAGTAATGAAATTCTCTTAGGATCATTGTTACCAAGAGTCACACTTCCTTTAGGTGCATGCTGGTATCCCTACACTTGGATAGGGGAGCACACTGCAGTAATGCATCCAGGCACTTCCAACTACTTGCCCCGTCTGGCTCTCTTCCTGTCAGTCATCACAGGTAAATTCCTACATTCATTGCTAGAATAAGAGTTCTTGCTTAAGCCTTTAAAAACACAAATACTAGGATTGTTTTGCACTAAAATAGGACCATCACTCGTTGCTTTTAGGGTCTTTGTACCTTCATACAGTGTCAAAAACCTGCAGCCAGGGCCAGAGTCTTAACACTTCATTCAGAGTCGTCACCATCTAAAGCTCATCACCCTCCTTGCAGTATATCATCTGTACAGATTGGGTTTGGAGATTAGCCACAGGAAGGAGTACATTTTAAAGAATTGTTTGCAGTATTTGCAGTACCACTTGAAAGAGGACACCCAGCATGAGGCTGAGCGCTATAAAGAAGATAACTAAATTTAAAGTATAAGGCCTTTAAACCTGGGTTCTTTTTGAAGTCTGCAGAAGGCTTTGCACATTTGTCATTCACCTCCTCCGTTACTAATGAGAATTTAACTTCAAGTTCTTTTCATTTTGTTTTCCTAGCCCCGTGAGAGTTTTTCTGAGGAAATAACACTTTGGTCCTTGCTCACTGGAATGAATTCTGGGTGGTTTCTATCATCAGACCGCACTCTAAGCTAGTGCTTATTGAGGGATTGCCTGCACTGGTAGGCATGGGCAGCAGATGATTATTGCTACAGGAATATGAATTTGAGTTGGACATCTGCTGACATGTGAAATTCATCCATTTATCAGATCTTTTTCAGCAGTAAAACATCCCTTCAAGTTGGGGGAAATGTACTCTTGAGCCATGGTTATTAAGGAGACTATGAAAGTGAGAACTCTCTGCATTTACATTTGTGTGTTTATTTGTACACTGTTGTCAAACACATTTATGTATCTTAATAGACTCTTGGTAAAGGGACATGATAAAAGGAGGCACCATGTAGACAGATTTTATTGCCATCCTTGGCACATCATCAGTAGTTTCTTACCATCCTTCCTGTTTCATCAAGCATTTATCACAATTATTTCTGCTTTGTAAAACAACAGACATATTTATCCATTGACTACTATAGGAAGAAGAATAAAACTACACTCAACTACAACACTAAAAACATATTCACATCACCCCTTTTGGGATGTACCTTACCAGACACCTGCAGCAACTGGAAAGACCCCAAAAGTACCTCACCAAGAGGATCAAAGGGCTCAAACAGATGCCATATGCTGCCCGGTTAAAGAAACTCCAGCTCTACTCAGTGGCATACCACCTGTTCAGAGGCGATCTGTGCCTGATGTGTAAAGCCATGTCCAACCCGGAATTAATGGACATGCTGCACCTCAGAAAATCCAAATCCCATCGAGCTACGCGCTCGAGAGAGTTGAACCTTAGCACTGAAATAAATAGGACATGCTGGAGGGACAGATTCTTAACCCAGAGGCTCCCTTCACTCTGGAATAAAATCCCAGTCCAGGTTAGGCAGAGTCCCTCATTTCCTCTGTTCAAGAGGAATCTTGATGAGTGGATGGGAGATCGTAGGTTTACCCCGGGTATCACTTCTGTGTCACTGTTAGACAGAGGCACAGTATACTAACCTCGAAAAAGGGCATAGCAAAATAAATTTAAAATGGGTGGCGAAAGCCAAACACATTCTGGCTAGGCTTATAAATGCCCTAGGGCAGATGGCCTAGTATGAACTTATAACATAAACTAACCCTTCATCAGTATCAGGCACATAAAACCTCAGACTAACACTAGCAGCAAAATTAAAAAAAGAAAATCTGTAGTTAGAGTGGCTGCAGTCAGCCAGTCAGAAACCTGAAAAGTGGAGCTAAAACCCTCAACTTTAAAATACCAATGAAATTGTTATACATATAAAGAAACCTAAAACAGTATACAATAAAACCACCTCATAGCCTCAAAAGAGAAACTTAAGCCACGAAAAGTGAAATACAAGTAATTACCTCTGTGCAGCTGAGGTGCTTAAGAAGTGTTAGGAAAGGGGAAAACTGAGTATGTGACTCAGATTTTTCAATCCTCCCTTTTCAGACCAGATATTTTTCCCACTTTCTTACCCCCCTTTTCTGATAAATAGTTTAAACAGCAATGAACCAGTAATAGGAAAAAATGCCATATATCAAAGACAGTCCTCCTAATAAGCATGACTGTCCACTTGCTCAGGCTTCCCTCCTTCCTACCCAGGTAACCTTTCTATGTCCCTGAGACTTCATCTTCCCTTTTCGTATCAGATAGTCTCAGACAGTTGGCTTCTGAAAGTAATCCAAAGGGGGGTGCTCTTGGCAATGGAAATCCCTGCTCTTTTTTCAGGAGATTCCCTCTTGCCCAGGGAAGCAAATTTCTCTTTTTCCTCCCTTACAGTCATGGGGTTATTCAGCCAGTGCCTTACCAGTCTCCTATGCAAAAGTTGTTATTTAATGATATTTCTTGTTCTCAAACCAGAAGGTTCCTGGAGGCCAGTGGTCAATCTTTTTTTTTTTCTTTTCGAAACCTTTTTGTCAAGATTCCAAAGTTCAAGATTAATGTCACTTAAATATCTTGCATCCCTGAGTCCTCCTCTAGCTTTCATAGTAAAGCTAAATTTAAAGGATGCCTATCATCACATTCCTATTGCCAAGCATTTCAGGTGGTTCTTAAGATTTGCTGTGTCTGGCTTATATTATCAGTTCTCTATTTTTCCATTTGGACTCTCCACAGCACCACTGATATTCACAGAATACTTAGCTCTAGTCACTGCTTACTATGGATTCAAAGGCATCCACATTTTTACATATTTGGCTAATTGGTTTATCTTTGAAGACTATTTTTCTAACTGTCAAATTTTTG
>NC_056735.1:1897621101-1897680954 GCF_019279795.1 Protopterus annectens
GTATTTGTATTTGCCTTGGAGTGACCTGAGTGCTTGTGTTATGTGGTGGATCCTACCGCCAGACAGGCTGCTCACCGTGACCTTCTCCTTGTTCAGTCTGGTGAGCGGGACGTCAGTGTGCCTGACGATAGTCACCTATTACAAGTGTATCAGGTGTGTTGTTTAGCCTTAAGGGCTGTGACTGTTCGGCACACTGGCTTTGTGAGATATGTGTTGCACGTGTTTTGTTTTGGGGTAGCGGTTGCTTGGGTGTCTGCTTTGGAGGTCTCTGCTGCTTAGGCAGATCTTTATTTAGAGCATCCGAGTATGTTTTTGTGTGATTATGTGTTTGGTTTGCTGTCGTGGTAGGTCTATGTGAGACTGGAATTCTAGTGAGTGTGGTTTCCTTCTCCTCCTGACTGGTTATGCCATTACTGAGTTGAGAGAGCTTAGCCTCCAGTTTGGCTATATGGTTGCATCTCTCACATGTGTTGGAATTTGTTGGGAAGAGGAGAGGGTTGTCTCTGTACATGAGGCAGTTGTAACATTGCCTCAAGATTCCCATATTCACCAGCTGGACCGGAGAGGAGATTGACAACTGACCTTTGGACATGCTAGAATAATATTGGGAATTCCTTTATAATTGAAAACAAGGGCCAATGGGGAGCGAGGGTGTAGTGCTTTTAATTTTTAGTGCTGACTTTTATAATTGCTTTAGTGAGCAAGTGCCAGGTAACAAGTGCAATGTGTTACAGGTAACTTAAATGCAAAAACGACAAACAGTAACTTTCTTTCAAGCGAAGCAAGAATAAATTACAGTCCTGCTAATACAAAATAGCAAAATTTGCTACAGGTATGCCAACCTTAACACACCACTCCCAAGCCTTAAAATGTTTAAACTGGCTCGAATTTTCCCATGAACTACAATACTCCCAACTAGTACTCCCCCATAAACTACTAAATAACCTAATTATTACCCATCTCTTCAAACCATGCTACAAACATGCACCCCAACTGGATATCTCAGGTTTTAAAATAAACAACTCCTAAGCATTTCAAAACCCAACAAATGTGCTGGACAAAGCCTCTATTCCTTCTCCATTGCCAAACTTTGGAGTACTCTACCCTGTTCTGTTACTCAAACTGATTCCGTCAAAGCTTTCAAAACTGCACTAAAGTCCCATTACCTTGATAATCAAACATGTTCCTGCAACAACTGACCTAAACCACCATGGCCATAACAAGCTCAATAGAAATCATCTAACAATATTCCATAATTATTCATCCACCAGTTTTTTCACCCTTCCCATTTTATAGCTTAGTCCTAGACTTGCTTCACTATAATCTTTTAGTACCTTAGCAGCTTAGTAGATTAACCCTATTCTTGGATCGTCAAGCAAAAAAAAAAAAAAATCATCACTGAATATATTCTGTACATACCTTTTGTAATTGATGCTTATTCTGTATAGCTGATGATAGAATGTCCCCGTTTTTCTAACTGTATTTTCGTCTTATATAATTATGTTTTGTCTCATTGTAACTGTTATTCAGCTTCTTTTTGTATGCTGTATATATTGCTGATGCAATGATATGCTATTTCTTTAACTTGTATTTGGAGCTTTTCTCACTGGGCCTCAGCTGAAAATGGATCACTGATCCAGTGGACTTTCCTGGTTACCATATGTCAGTAGATAAATAAACTAGCTGGAAATCCTTTTCTGAAGGCAATTTCAAGGCAGTCTTGGAGCAGTAACAGTGAGAGGAAGAGCATTTTTTTTAACAAAAATACAATGAAATATACTAATAAAAGCAGGAGACAGAGTAGTGGTTGCTCAAAATAACTTATGCCTGTGCGATTTAGCAATCAAAAGTACTTGGCTTTTCCTGGATGGCACTGAATACTTTGCTGAGCACTAGGAAAATGGGCAGTAGACAATATGTAGTAGGTTTACTCAAGAGCAATACTGATTTGTCAGGTGGGGGCTCAGTATCCTGGACCAATGAAAAACAATGGGTGGTTAAGAGTACTTAAATAGCTTATACAGCAGACAATAGCAATGAATAAGGGGAGGGAGGGACTCTGAAAAATAAGATTACCGTAAGGGGCGGAAACCAGAAACAGCATAAAACAGGAAAGGGGTAGGAAAAATTCAAAGAAGCAGGCTACCTAAATTGGGATCCAGTCAAATAAAGCCAATACTAAAGCTCTTTCAGAAACTTATTTTTTTTTTTTTTGGTCTCCGTGGTGGGTGGGGTGGGGCATACACAAAGAACGGGTGAACAGAAGGGCACTGGAATGTAACTTCTCTGAGCTGCAGGATAATGACCCCAAGTAGGTTAGAATTTCAGAAACTTTAGCTTAATGTCAGGTATGTAGGATATGTCAGTCTTTATTCCTGCATGTCTGGAAATATAGAAGATAGGAAAATAGCAAGAAACCAGTACAGAGTCCTACACAGACTTGTCAGAGCTAACATGTCAAGGATCCTTCTTGATGAGTCTTAAGGTTGGGTTATCCTTTCTACTAGTCTGTTATTTGACATTATTTTAGTATTTTATTATTTATTAATTTTTATTTTTCACATTTTAGCATATTTTGGCATTATAGAAATTCCCGTCAATCTGGCATGAGCATATACATGAGTGACAGCATACTTTATGATGGAATGCTTTGATTCCATAAGCAGATTCATTCTCTATCTTGCCTTTTTTTGCACCATTTGTATATTTCAAATCTCAGTCCTTGATGTCATGTTTATTTGCCCTTTTATTTTGACAGCTGAAAACGTAAACATTTAAAAATGTCGGAAAAAGGCTTCTCATTTGATTGATAGGACAATTCTTTCCCTTACCATTCAGTGTTTCAGTGCGCAAGTTCCTTAGATCTCAGTTTGAGGAACTGACCATACAGGTAAGTCTGCATTGTCCCTGGCCTCATGGGCTTGTTAGAGATGAAAATTGTCTTCAGTTAGCCTGAACTCAAACCCATTCCTACCCCTTGTTTTGATTGAGAGGTAACACCAAGGAGTGAGACCTACAGCTTCTATCCCAGGGTGGTGCATTACAGGGAGTGCATGCCTTTCACACCGCCTGATCATCCTGATTGGAGGGAGCAGCCCTTAAGGTCATCTAATCATGGATCAGGAATATTTGCAACTAAGACTTCATTTCTTAGGTTCTCCATCTCAACCCATTTGAACTAGTCAACCCTGTAGAAGAAGAGTCACAGGATGATCCATGCAAGAGTCTGCAGCTCAGGAGCAAGGTTTTTTTGTCATTTATTTGGCTCTTGGTTGCAGCCAGAATCACAGATATGGGGGTTAACCTATAGAGACTGTAGATATATGCCAATTTGAGGCCTGGTGCTTATCATGCATTGCCTTATACATGTGCACACCTGAACATCTTATACCCACCAACAACATGATTGCACTCAAGTTTGTGTGATCTTAAGTATATGGGATTTTTTTTTTTTGGAGTGGGTTAAGGACGCAGATCCTCTCCCCTGTTAGTCTTCTTTTGGAAGTCACTATTGGAGATCTTCATCTTTCGCTTGATTGAGACACAGGAGTTTGCTTCTTCCCTTGACTGTTTTTGTGGTGACGCTTCATGGGCAGAGGCATTGAACTGCATGTTGTCTTGTTTGCTCCTTTCCTAGGATAATCATGGGAGAGGAAGTGCCACTTGGGTGTCACAGTCATCCTTCCTTTCGAGCCAGCTTATAAGAGTGTTCTTTTGGAAGACTGGAGGAACCCTGACTCTTCCTCTGCTGATCAACAAGCAAATTTTTGCTTTGTGTCACCCTTTAGCAGACTGGATGAGACTGTGGATGTTCTCAGGCTGATTTCTGAGTGGCCTTAGGATGCCTCCTTCTTCACAGGAGGGCACAGTCTTTCCCTTGGTCATTAGACAAGGTGGCTTTTAAAGGGGCCATAATGGGCAAAAATTATTTTGCTTCTGTCACATTGGGATATAGGTTAATCAACTATGTTTACACAACTCTTGGTTCCTGTTCCTCCTTTTTTAGCCAAGCTGCTGGATTGTGATTTTCTTCCACTGTTGGTGATTGAGGAAGGTCTCTGTTATGCTTGTAAAATTTGCTAGATGGCCTAATAAAGAGATGGACATAGAATGTAATGAAATTATTTCACAAGTATGCATTTCACACTGCTGAGATAATGAATGTGTATTAATAACCCACTTACACATTCCTACTTACTCCAAAGTAAATTTGTATATCTTAAAATAGATGTGTAGTACTGGAATATCTCCGTGCTTTCAGTATTGCATTTATGAGCATTGCTTCAATAAGAAAACATTTTACTATACTATGAAGAATTTTTAAATGTAAAGGCATTTCAGTTTTTTTTTCTTCATGTTGTTTCAAAGACAAAGCAATTTATTGTTAAAATAGCAGCATAGTCAAAGATTGCATTTCATTTTAACATTTTTCAGTCCTTGGTGCTATCTGTGAATCTCACTGGATTTCTTAATCTTTAATGTGGGGATTAATATTTGAGGATGCCTGTGGTCTGCTTTTCTGGTATAATAGGAGATACCACAGACAGATTTCCATCAGGCAGTCTGTTAGGAAATTCTGGACTCAGATGAACACTGTTCTGTTTACTTACTGCTGCTTTTGCAAATGTCTCTAGGGACACCTTTTGGAATATTTTTCTTGAGACTTCTGTGAATGCCTTCTTGCTAGAAGTGTGTTGAACTCATCTGTAGTCATCAGACAGCATGAGGGCTCCCTACTGAAATGTCGATACTCGAAATGCCAAGTCACAACAGGCCAGAAGAAGACCGAAAACACAAGAGAAGGGCACATTTTGCAAATCACTCTTTTCTTTTAAACTTTATGTGGGGGGGGGGCAAGCCATCCCTGCATCCCCATACCCCCTGAACTTATATACACCAGCTCTTAGATTGCCATACCTCAGAGAAAAGTGAATATTCCAAAAAATGGCATCTTGTACTTGGTATAAGAAAATCCAATCTTTTGGCCATTCAGTCCCCTGTATTTCAGGACTCACTGTAGTGGGTCCCGACATTTCAAATTGTTACTCACTGTGAGACATATACATTTTGAACAGATGTCTTTGATTTATTCTTAGCAGTTTTCCATCCTCACTGTAAAAAGCAAAAGATTAGGGTTGCTCACACTGCTTCATAACATAATATAACATAACCACTTTTTTGCTGCTGCTTTGTAGAACCTTGCTGTACCCGCACACTGTCCCCCTGTTTTGACTCATTAACTGCAACAGCACTGATGGCACTATGGCACCAGCTGTGTGGGCTATGTTATCCCATTTAAGCTGTCACTTGAAAGGCAGACCACACGCACTGCTTTTGTTTTAGTTGCTTAATCATTGTATTGAATTTGCATTATTCAGTACCATGATTAAGTACATAAAATTGAGAAAAAATCATTTAACTGAGCAAGAAGTGCAAAAATATGCCTTTCCTGTTCAGTTGAAATTATTTTTGTTTCACTTTTAATGTTCCTTCTGTGTTACAACTGCATGCAGTTGCAGTCTGTGAAATCTGTGACACTTGCACATGAACTGTAGAATGCAGCTTCCTGCTTTTTCTGTGTCGGGAAGGGGCTAATTCCTTATTTACAATTAAGTGACATAAAGGTTTGGAATCAAAAAGAAAAAGGGCAAAAAAAAAAAAACACGAATCTTCAAATAAAGCAACCATTAGCATTTAAATGAGGCACTTCCTTTGTAAGTGGGGTCTGAATGTAGAAAAATGCTGTTTAGTTGCTCTTTCTTTTATTGTTTGGGGAAACATCTATTGTCTCTTGTGTGGGGAAAAAGAACTGATGCAATCAGATCTTACCCCCCCATGCACTGGTTTTATGGGAGAACATGATGAGCTGAGATGTATATATCTGGAACTAAAATCAATGTATAGTCAGCTAGTATGTGCTTGGAATATATATTTATGAAGGTTTACTTTTGAATTCTGACTTGTCTTAATTACTGTTTAAAATAATTAGGGTTGATATTTCAGTGAGAGACAACTAGCATATTTATTTAGCTCTTTTCTTTATTATCTGGGCATTGTATTGACCCCTGCATATTTAGTTTTTTAAGTTTTTTTTTAAGTTTTATCTCCATGTTTAAGAGATTGTGGTTGGTGTGATGATAGGAGATACTGCCAGTCATGCCAGGAGAAGTAGGCAGTGGATGTATAACATATGCCAACACAGCTAGCTGGAATTTTGTAAAGAATAATGTCATTTGTGTGTCAAACTGATTTGTATAGATGCTTGTATTTGTAAAGTTGCTTGTGTTAAAAGTATCAACAGTGTTTCCTGCTGGACAGAAAAGAAATGTACATGCATTATTGTAACTGTTTAAATGTATACATTGTTAACAGCATATACTTGAAGAAAAGAGGTTAATCTACCTGACTTTGAAAAATATTCTTGAAATTAAATTACTTTTTAAGCCATAATGATGTTATCCCACAATTTTGAAGGAAGCCAGAGACAATAATGTCTGTGCTAGAAAATAGCTTGTAGCTCCTGTAGGAAGAGTGGAATGGTTTTATTGTTTTATGGCTTCCAGATGTTGCAGCAGATCTTAGAAAAGCCCCAGATATGTATGGTAGCACATAGGTGCTAAAACCCTAGCAGCTTGTAATGATGGGGGATAGTGAGAAACAATTGGATGACCAGATGTATATGATGTCATTCTGTACAGAAGTAATGTTTTAATATTAGAGGAGGCTGAAGTCTCAGGGGGAAGTTTGTTCTTGGAAACCTGACTTGCGGTAGTAAGTAACTTAACTAGGGAACAGTAATTCCTTTAGTCAGTCAGGAATAGATAGTGAGATTAGCTAAACACAGTTTTTCTGTATCTGTGTGAAACTTTCCATCTGTGTTATTTTTAATATTACCTGAGCTGAAACTCTGGTGTTTGCTGTAAACAGATATTTAGTATTTTCATGTTCTTTTATTATTGTATTGCCCAAACACAATTTCTTAGCAGGACAGAAATGATCAAGACAAAGAATTTTCACTACAATGAACACAGCTTTCTTAGACAATATACTCTTAATTTTCTATATCAGACCAGCATTAATAGTAATATCAAACCAGCTATACTTCTATGTCAGGCAAGTATTAATATTAATGTCAAATAATAATAAGAAAGTAATACAGCACCGATAAAGTAAGAGATTTCATCCTAGCCCACACTTCAACTGGGAATCCATGTTGCGGTCAGGTAGGAGACTCTATTGGGAAAGTCCTGGGCAGTTCCTCCACTCAACAGGTGAGGCTTCTTTTTATACCCTAGCTGTTTACCAGTTTTCTTGGGAACTTAACCTTTAAGAATCAACAAAGACTTTCCAGAACACACCAGAGATGTTGGCCACCCATCCCAGAATGTTCCAGTCAAGCCTGCCAACCCCTATGACTCTGCAATTTCACTTGAGGAAAAATATAAAAGAATGTAACAGAAATGAGTACCTTATCAGACTTCTAGAAATGTGAAAAAATGTAATAAACAGGTGTTTTTTAGTCATGTAGACTAATAAACAGGTGTCTTATCAAACTGCTAGAAATGTAAAAGAGTGTAATAAACAAGTGTCTTTTAGTCACATAGACTAATAAACAAGTGTTGTACCAAACTTCTAGAATTGTAAATAAATGTAATAAACAAGTGTCTTCTAGTCACATAGCTTAGATGATAAACAAATTTTGAAATAGTTCTGCTTCATAGAAAAATCAAGAATAACTAAGTTAACCCTTTCACTCAGTTCTCTATACTGAGGCGGAAGTCAGTCTCTCATTCACTCAAGGTAAAAGCCTTTTGCATCACATTCGGTCCTTTGACTTCTGACTCACATATATGAGAATGATAATACCTTTGCAGTATTGTAATGTATCCCATAAGCTAAATAACAATTCCAGAATATTAATAGAATTAAGATCATCATAGTCATCAAAACAGGATGAATTATCCAATTTAATAATCTCGTTCCTGATTTTGACCATCCAGTAAATATGTCCCACTAATTGTGTGCTGTAACAGATTCAGTTTTCTTTGCTAAATAGATTAATCTGTTACTCACAATTATACTATTCATTTCATGATGCAATAGGTTATGATTTGCAATTTGTAGATGTTCTTGTAACTGTTGTGACATGTTAATTACCCTGTAAAAGGAATCTAATGACAATGTCATATTAGGTTGAATAATAATTTCTGGATTCCATTGGTAAGATGTGCTGACATGATCAACAGGTGTAAATACATAAGTACTATTATACCAAGTTAAATGAGTAATATCTGTTAAACATCCAACAAAAGGAGTCCTTGTAGTGAAATATAAAGATTGATTTGTTACTAAACATACACACTGCATAGCAATTTCTGCAAACGTTTCAAAAGTAGGAAGTAATATAGTCCATGCACATATGTTGACAGAGTGCTGCAGAAAACATGGTTCATACACTGGGGAATATTGTTCACAGATCAGTCCATTTATAGTGTCACTGCAATGTTCCAATTTATTAGTCTTGTTTTTAAAGTTCATGTCATTTTCGTCTATTTGTGACATCCAGTACTGGAAGGAATGAATTGGAGATCCAAATACTGAAGGCAGAACCAAAAACTTAACACGTAATCTTTGGGTTAGTAACACCGAAATGCATTATTTGCCCTATACAATAAGAATCAGTATATTGTGTTTTATCGAGATACAATTTCATTAGTCCTCAAATGGGATCCATCTATCAAATAATTGTCATCAAGCATACTCATTTCCTACTAAAAGTTTTGTTTGGACATAGTTTTTCTGCATTTGTATATACAAAGATTGTAGAGAATACCTTGTCCAATTCACAAATTTGGTTACATTAATATCAAATTCTAAGTTAACAAACAATGAATCACTGAATTGCGATAAGAATTCTATCTGAAGTAGTTAACTT
This sequence comes from Protopterus annectens, assembly GCF_019279795.1. Lineage (NCBI taxonomy): Eukaryota > Metazoa > Chordata > Ceratodontiformes > Protopteridae > Protopterus > Protopterus annectens. The sequence continues at coordinate 1,897,630,037 of NC_056735.1, forward strand.
CATTTGATCAGCAACTTGTGGGTATTGGATCCGACCCGGATCTGAGCCGGCAGCTTTCTAAGCTAAAGATCCAAGCTCTCAGCTCCTCCCCCTTACCCATAATGCCCTGCTACCTCCCTCCAGTCCTCAGATCTCGTTTGCCATGGCTTCTGAAGCATAAGGGACGAGCTCTTGGCATTTATTGGTGAGAAGAATTTATGAGTTTTCTTGTTTAAATTCTAGCGATTTGAGTGTGTGAGAGTGTGTTATAGACCCATAGTTTAGTTGAACAGTTTATTTACTTTCAGTGGTGAATTAGTGTTTTTCCCTTCCCCTTACTGTGTGTTAGGGTATGTGCTTGAGCGTGATGGCCGAGGGTCCTAAGGCCATTTTTTCGAAATGTGCTGAGTGTGGTCATAAGCTGTCCCCAGCGGATGGCCACACTCAGTATGTTCTCTGCCTGGGGGTAGCCCACTTAACATCAGGCTGCCAGATTTGTGCGGCCTTCAACCTCCGGGCTGTGAGGGACAGGAGGAACAAGTTAATCTTGGCGGGACTCTTATCCCCGGATTCTTCTTCCTTCTCTCCTTCAGTGGCGCCAGTCGCGGCTGCGACTGTCCAGCCTTCAGCTTCCCCTCCCCTGGCTGGGACTCAACCTCCCGCTGTTTCCCAGGGAGAGGTGGGCTCTTCTAAGAAAGACAGGGGGCACAGAGAGAAAGAAAAAGAGAGAGATAGGCATAAGAGCCATAAGCGACGGGCTGAATCAGCCCCTTCGGCTCCACCAGGTAAAGTGTTTGCTTCCCCCGCCAGGGTTTCCAGGTCTTCCTCCTCTTGGCTCCGTTCTCCACGCTTCTCTCCGGAGCCGGAGGAGGAGTCACCGTCACCCTCGAGATAGTCTAGGTGACCCTCTATGCCTGCCTCGACGACTTCTTTGAGTTCTACGAGGAGTTTGTCCGCAGATATGGACCGGATGATGCGTCCATTCCTGCAGGCCCAGATGCAGATGGGAGTGCTCCTGCCCGCCCCCCCCTCCGGGAGGGAGCTCGGCCCCTTTCTTTGCACCAATCACTCCTTCTCCGATCCACTATCGGGTTTCGGAGCCATCAGATCAGAGTCGTCTCGGTGCCAGGAAGTCGGCGCCGATAGTAGTTGCTACTTCGCCTGCTTTACCCTCGAGTTTATCGGGTCATCTTTCGGATCCAAGCTCTCGGGCTGAGAGCCAAGCTTCAGATCCGCAGGGGTGAGTGTGTCTTCGGCTCCCTTGTTTTCGGAGTGCACTTCCCTCTCGGGTCCGATGGCGTCGGCTCCGACACTGGTCCTCACTTCGGAGCCAAGGGGACTACTCTCAGAGCCAGGGGAGAGTGGTTCACCTTCGGCATTCGATGTGGTGGAGAGGGTGCTGTCGAGGAGTTCAAAGTCCCCGGTCCGTGCTACGGATCCACCCTTCACTCCCTCACATTTGGGCCTGTCTTCCATCATCCGGCCCCAGGGACAGCCTGCGTCTGTGCCCCAGTTCCTGTAGAGGAACAGGACCCCGTTGGTGAGCCCTCCTCAGACAGTCCCACTGAGGAGGTCCCTCACAAACGAAAGTGCAAGAGGAGGCACTTGGACTCCACTGAGTCCCCTCATGGAGGACACAGACTTAGGGGAAGGTTCCCCCAGGTCACCCCCTGAGGACGTCTCCTTTGGAGACATTATGGAGATGCTGCGCATAAGAGGGGGGTGGTCAGCCCAAAAGCCTTCCTTGGATGAGTCTGTGTTTCTAGAGGCGTTTGACGCAGGCCCGTCTACCTCCTGGGTGTCCCCCCCCGGCCGACGCCTTGGTAGACTTGATTTACTACCAGCACTTGGAAGGAGCCAGACACTGTGGATCCAATCCCCAAGAGACCGGACAAAATCCTTAGTCCCCCTTCTGACAAGCCCGTGTGGAATAAAGGTTCCCCGGTAGATGCCATGGTGGTGGCGTCTGCCACCAAGAAGGAACTGGCACAAGAAAGTTCCTCAGTCCATCCTCCTGATAAGGAGTCTCGGACGATGGACCGCATTGGAAAGCGGATATTAGCTTCAGCCACCTTTTCTATAAGGGTGCTGAATTATTTGGCACACGTCATTAGGCTCCCGCGAGATCTGATAAAAGAATACGCTGGGTCCCCCCCCCCAGAGTCCATGGCGGCTGAGGACAAACGTACCTTTGCGGCTCGCATGGCCACTCTAAAGTCAACATCAAACACTTCTATTCGGCTTCTCTCCCATGCCACGGAGGGGGCGCTAGAGCCAGCGGAGCACGGGTCGCCCTGCGGGCCATGCCTGGCTGTGTCTTTGCAACTTTGCGTTACCCTTCAAGGCGTCCTTCGCTAACGCTCCCCTTGACTGTTCTATGCTATTTGGCAAAGCCGTCCGTGACACGCTACTCCAGAGCGAGAAAGACGGGAAGATGCTGTCTGCCGTCAGAATCCTCCTCTCTGCTCCTCAAAGGTCCTTTTCAAGGAACCAGAGAGGGCAAAAGATGTGGTTCCGGAAATCTCAGCAGTCCCGTCCTGCTCCGGACCCTTCGTCTTTCAGAGGCGGGGGGGGGGCGAAGAATTTCGGGTCGAGAGAACCCTTCTCAGACCGACCCGCGCAGCAGCCCTGAGGGGTTGCCCGACTGTCCCTCTCTGGAGGCAGTTGGGGGGCGTTTTTCAGAGCATCTAGCAAGTTGGGAGTCCATTACTACAGATCGCTGGGTGCTCCGAATAATATCCAGAGGTTACTCTGTCCCCTTCCTGAATCTTCCCCCGTTAGAGAGGCACCTCCCCGATGTCCCACCCGATCAGAGGGAGGCTGCGGCTTCAGAAATAAAAAAGTTACTAGAAAAAAGGGCCATCCAACATGTCCCCCAGAGCAATCCAGTTTGGGCAATTACTCCAGGTTCTTTTTAGTGCCAAAAAAGATGGGGGACTTGAGGCCAATTCTCGACCTGTCAGCCTTGAACCTGTTCATTGCCAAAGAGAAATTCCGGATGGTCACTCTGCATTCTATTCTCCCCCTCCTGCAGGAGAACGATTGGATGTGCTCCATAGACCTCAAGGATGTGTACTACCGCATTCTCATGGACAGACGATCCAGGAGGTATCTCCGCTTTTGGTTGGGGGCCAGTCATTACTAGTTCAGGGTTCTTCGGTTCGGCCTCACCACAACCCCCAGGGTGTTCACCAAGGTCATGGCAGTTGTAGCAGCTCACCTGAGACTTCAGGGAATTCAGGTCTTTCTGTACCAAGACGACTGGCTCCTCACTGCCCCCACCAGGCATCTACTCTCTTCCGCAGGGATTATGCTTTACTCTTGGCCCATCACCTTGGCATTACCATAAATTTCAGGAAGTCTTCGCTTTACCCTGTTCAAGTTCTAGATTTCATAGGGGCCAGGTTGGACACACTCCAGTCCACGGCCTTTCTCACAGCAGACAGGTTACGCACCTTGTCACTCCATGTATTGGCACTTCTGCAGTCTCCGGCCCCAACCGCAGAATTAGTCCTGAGAGCCCTAGGATCCATGGCGGCAGCCATCAGCCTTTCACCTTTTGCTCAATTGCACATGAGAGTTCTTCAGTGGACCCTTCAAGTCCAATGGTCCCTCCTCCTACAGCCTTTGGATTCACCGATTCCCCTGAGCAAGGTTTGCAGGAGCTCCCTTCTCTGGTGTCTTCATTCCCGAAAGCTTTGGGAAGGGAGACCGTTCGTGATGCCTCTACCCCAAGCCACGCTGACCACGGACGCTTCTTGCCTCAGGTGGGGGGGGGCATTGCATGGGCAGAGCTGTCCAAGGCACGTGGACCCCTGTAGAGACCGGTCTGCATATCCATGTTCTGGAGATGAGGGCGGTGCTTTTAGCGTTGTAAGCCCTTCAGGACCTTCTCCCTCCAGGGGCTATTGCAATCCAGATGGACAACATGGCGGTAGTCTGGTATATCAACAAACAGGGAGGAACCAGGTCTTACCCTCTTTGTCGAGAGGCTATGAGAGTTTGGGAATGGGCGATTTTCACCAACCGCTTTCTGATAGCAACGCACATTTCGGATCGGTCCAACATTCTAGCGGACAAGCGGAGTCGTTCTACCCTCACACCTTACGAGTGGTCTTTAAACCCCTTAGTAGCAAAACAGATCTTCCTGAGATGGGGTCAGCCTTGCTGCAATCTCTTCACCTCTCCTTCAAACGCAAAATGCAGCAATTTTTTCGCTCTAATTCCCCCCACCGGGGGAGAATCCCGGAGACGCTCTGGTTCATGCTTGGCCACCCGGTCTTCTTTATGCTTATCCTCCCCTTCCACTAATGATGAAATTTGTGCAGAAAGCTCGTCAGTTGGGGAGCAAAATAATCCTCATAGCCCCATTCTGGCCTCGTCAGATCTGCTTCCCATATCTGTGGTCTCGCATCATAGCTCCTCCCTGGGTCTTAGATCCCATTCGGATCTGATCTCTCATACTTCGGGATTGCAAACTCCAAACCTGGACGACCTCAAGCTCACGGCTTGGTTGATCCAGTTCCATTAATGGCTAGGACTCCCAGTATCTCATCTTCCTTAAAAACTATTCTGGTCACGGCACATAAACCCTCTACCAGGAAAATCTACAAGAGTAAATGGAAGCGTTTTTCCATCTGGGCCAAAGAGAGGGATTTGGATACTTTCTCGGCTCCCATTCCAGCAGTTCTTGAATTTCTGTCCCACATTTTCCATCAAGGAGCCAGTTCTTCTACTGTGAAGGTTCAGATGGCTGCCATTTCTCATTTCCATATCGGGGACAACCTTAAACCCTTAGCTTCCGCTAAGATATGCAAGACCTTTTTGAAAGGCACCTTCCTCTTAAGACCCCCTGTCAATAATGCGGTTCCTCCATGGGACTTAACTTTAGTTGTTATGTAGTCCTATCTCGCCTACATTCTTACCCGTGGGTTCGGAGCCGAATATCGGCTCCGACTCTGCCGACTTTTCTAGCTTGAAGTCTCTTATTGGCTGGGCTAAGCAGGTATCCCATGGTGCACTACTCCATATCCCCAGATCTCGTTTGCCGCTCGTGTAGCTCGAACGTGGTCTCGCTCTTGGCTGTGGCTAAGTACCTTTTTTCTTGTCTTAAGAAAGTTATTGTTCGGAATCAAAAAGCTATTTTCATAGCTATTGTCTTTCGTGTTGTTTAGCCTTGTGGTAGTGTGTTGGTTTTGTGGTATCTCTCTAACTGTTCCCTCGGGGGAGGCCATGCCCAGGCATCCTAACAAGTTTCTTTCCGCCCCCCAGGGCAAAGAGTTTCTGTCTAAAGGAGTCCATGTTGATGCCATGGCGGTGGCGGCAGCCACTCAGAAGGAAGTAGCAGAGTCCTCTTCCTCCATCCATCCTCCTAACAAGGAGTCTAGGACCATGGACCGGTACGGGAAGCATACCCTCACGTCAGCAACCTTTACCTTACGGTCGCTGAATTTACCTGTCTCACTTCACTCGGCTCCAGAGAGATCTCCTCAAAGAGTTAGGAGATACTATTGCGGGTAACGTTTCTGAGGTGGTGGCCCAGACGGTGAATGCCCAGGTCTCTACCCTCAATTCCATAGTCAACTCATCCATGCGACTCATTTCGTATGTAGCCGAGGGAGCGAGTAGGGCAGCAAGCTCAGGGGTCGCCCTTAGAAGGCAAGCCTGGCTGCGCCTGTGTCACTTTGTGGAGGCCTTCAAGTCTTCCTTCACTGACGCCCCCTTTGATGGTTCTTCTTTGTTCGGGACCAAAGTGAAAGACACCCTCACCAGATGCGAGTAAGAGGGAAAGACCCTGTCTGCCATAGGGGTCCGTTTTTCCCTTCCCTCTAGGCCTTACCCCAAGGCCCAGTGGGGGGTGGGGAGATGTGGTTCAAAAAATCAGAGGTTTTTTCCTGCCACACAAGGTGAGGCCCCCTCCAGAGGCAGAGGAGGGGGAGGTTATTCAGGGAGATGACACCCTAGAGGCAGAGGGGGCCCCCGCAAATTGGGAGACCGCGATTCCTTTCGTGGCTCTCCCTACTCTCGTTCCTGAGGGAATGCCCAGCTGTGCTTATCCGGAGCCAGTTGGGGGTTGAATTTCGTTATATCAGGAAGCCTGGGAAAGCATCACCCTGGACCGCTGGGTATTACGGATAATTTCCGGAGGTTATCTCATTCCATTTGCATCAGACCCCCCTTCTTTCAGACGTTCCACCCAGTCAAAGGGATCAAGCAGCCTCAGAGATTTCAAAGCTGCTAGGAAAAGGAGCCATCCAGCGTGTCCCCTCAGACCAAATCGGATTAGGGACTTACTCAAGATTCTTTTTGGTGCCGAAAAGAACAGGGGACCTGAGACCCATACTAGATCTCAGCCAACTGAGCAACTATGTACAGAAGTCCAAGTTCCGTATGGTCACACTACAATCGATTCTCCCATTGTTGGGAGAGGAGGTATGGTTGTGCACCATCGACCTCAAAGATGCTTACTACCATGTGAAAATAGACAGGGCATCCAGGAGTCACATACGCTTCCGGCTAGGAGCCAGTCATTTCCAGTTTCGAGCCCTGCCCTTTGGTCTCACCACAGCCCCCAGGGTGTTCACCAGGTGTATGGCAGTGGTGATGGCTCACTTGAGACGTCAGGGATTCCAAGTGTTTCTGTATCTGGACGACTGGCTCCTTACCGCCCCCACCAGGCATCAACTAGTTCAAACCAGGGACGCTACCATCACTCTGTCACCAGTTGGGTATAACAATAAATTGGGAAAAATCTGCTTTATTGCCCTCGCAGCATGTCACCTTTATAGGAGCAGAATTAGACACCATTCGAATGCGAGCATTTTTACCGCAGGAGAGGATCAGAGCCTTACAACAACAGATACACATGCTGATGCCCTTGAGGAAAGCGAAGGCAAGATAGGTTCTCCATCTCCTAGGGACCATGGCAACAACAATCATGTTAGTCCCTCTAGCGAGATTGCACATGAGAATTCTCCAATGGCTCCTCTTTGTTCAATAGTCTCTCCAACGATTTCCACTTTCACACCCCATTTTGCTCACAGACAGATGCAAGCAGGACCTCGGTTGGTGGATTTGCACCAACAATTTGGACAAGGGAAGGCCCTTCGTTCCATCCATCCCGGTTGCCATGGTGACCACGGATGTCTCCCAGATTTGGGGGGGGGGGCATTATCTTGGCAGGACAGTCCAAGGCACGTGGCAAGAGCACGAGATACATCTGCATATAAACGTCTTAGAGATGAGAGCAGTGCTGTTCGTGTTGCAGGCACTGCAGGCACTTCAGAGTGTTCTACCTCTAGGGACGATTGCAATACACACTGACAACATGTCAGTAGTGTGGTATCTAAACAAGCAAGGCAGAACCAGGTCTTACCCTCTGTGCAGAGAGGCCATGCGAGTATGGCAGTGGGCAGTAACTTCCCAACGGTTTCTGGTGGCAATTCCAACGTGATTACGGACAGGCTAAGCAGAGCTATTCTGATGCCTTATGAGTGGTCCCTGAATTGCCTGATTGCAGAGTGAATCTTCAGCAGATGGGGTCAGCCTTGCTACAACCTTTTCACCAGCCCCCTCAACGAAAATGCAGCAGCTACTTCACGCTGATCCCCCCCACAGGGGGAGTCACCCAGGGAAGCTCTAGTTCATGATTGGCCCTCTGGTCTGCTTTATGCTTTCCCTTAGTTTCCTTTGCTGTCAAAGGTGATTCAGAAAGCACAATCCTTGGGAAGTAGAATGATTCTGATTGCTCCACACAGGCCTCACCAAGTCTGGTTCCCCTTTCTTCAGCCATACATTGTAGACCTCCTTGGATTCTGGACCTTCAACTAGACTTACTGACACACATGTTGGGACAGTTCCACCCCTCCCTGATGACCCTCCGGTTGACAGCCTGGCTACTCCACTTTCATCGTTAGTTAGACTTCATAAATTCTCACCAGAAGTGGTTCATATATTATCGTCCTCTCATAAACCATCTACTAGAAAGATTTATTCTAGTAAATGGAAGAGGTTTTCTATCTGGGCGCATACCAGAGGCATTGATCCTTACAAAGCTCCAATCGCTTCAGTCTTGGAGTTTTTGTCTATGCTTTTCCATCATGGTTCCGCATCAGCTACCATCAAAGTTCAATTGGCAGCTATCTCTAATTTTCATGTCGCTAATGAGCCTAGTCTCATGGCTCATAGATTATGCAAGGCTTTCCTGAAGGGTACTCTGTTGCTCGGTCCCCCGGTTTCCGAACCGATCATGCCCTGGGATCTCAATTTTTTTTTACAAGCCCTTACTTTAACACCTTTCGAGCCTGCAGCTACCTGTGAATTGAAATTCTTGACCTGAAAAACAACCTTCCTAACAGCAATCACTTCTGCAAGGTGAGTTTCAGAAATTCAAGCCCTCTCCATCAAACCTCCATACTTAATTTTCCATAAGGACAGGGTTTCTCTTAGACCAAACCCTTCGTTCCTTCCTAAAACGGCTTCCGTGAATAATCTTAATCAATCCATTGAGTTGCCTGTGTTCTTTCCTCATTTTTTGAACAAGGCAGAATTTAGATTTCATCAATTGGATGTACACAGACAATTACGCTTCTATCTACACTGGACAAAAGATTTCTGGAAGTCTGATCAACTTTGTTTCCTTTCCGGAAAACAGAATATATCCAGATGGATATCTAGTTGTATCTCTTTCGTCTACCAAGCAGGAGGAAAAGATCTGCCATTTCCGATTAAGGCTCACTCTACTCGGGCTGTTTCTACATCTACAGCCTATTAGGCCAAATTGTCAATGGATGATATATGTGCTGCAGCTACTTGGGCTTCTCCTCACACATTTGTTTCTCATTACAAATTGGACGTGGTTTCTAGGGGCAGGTCGTCCTTTGGCTCCACAGTTCTCAGGAGTATTTTCCTATGAGCCACCCAGGATGTAGGTGCTAGGGACGCTGTCCCACAGGTAAGAATGTAGGCGAGATAGGACTACATAACATCAAGAAGTTATGTACTCACCATAACGTTCGATGTATGTAGTCCATCTCGCCTCACATTCTTACTTACCCTCCCACCTTCCCCCTTCCTGGAGGATTTGGAGGTTAGGGTGTTCATCTGCAGAGTTCCCTTACTTGGCTTATTCTTTTTCCTGGATGTTGTGTATGCATGGGGTACGAATGAGTTTTCACAGCAAACTAGATCTGGGGATATGGAGCAGTGCACCATGGGATACCTGCTTAGCCCAGCCAATAAGAGACTTCGAGCTAGAAAGGCCGGCCGAGTCGGAGCCAATATTCGGCACCAAACCCACTGGTAAGAATGTGAGGCGAGATGGACTACATACATCGAACATTATGGTGAGTACATAACTTCTTGTTCTCCGGGCCCTGCAGCTTCCGTTGACTAAAAATACTTATCCTGGAAGACGGCCTTCTTGATTGCAATTACTTCAGCTAGGAGGGTATCTGAACTTCAAGCCCTTTGTATGAAACCCCCGTACCTGGTTTTCCATAAGGACAGAGTATCTCTCAGGACTAATCCTTCATTCTTGCCTAAAGTGGCCTCCGAGGCCAATATCAATCAGATCATCAGTTTGCCTGTTTTCTTTCCCAACTTTCAAAACAAAGGGGAATATAAACTGCACTTGTTGGATGTGCATAGACAATTGCGATTTTACTTGCACAGGACAACTGCTTTTCGCAAATCAGAACAGCTTTTCATGTATTTCGCTAAGCCATCCTTAGGCAAGCCAGTTACGAAGGTTACCTTAGCCAGATGGATTTCCCACTGCATCTTACAAGCGTGTTCAGCTTCCGGTAGGCCAGAACCCTTGGGGGTTCATGCTCACTCAACCCGTTCTATGGCTACCTCTGCAGCATTTTGGTCAAGAGTTCGCTTAGATGACATCTGTTCAGCAGCTACTTGGGCCTCTTCTCATACCTTCATTTCTCATTACAAGTTGGATCTGATCTCTAGAGGTAGGGCAGCCTTTGGCTGTGCAGTGCTCTGGAATATCCTTCCATGAGGTCCTCCCAGGTTTTTGGTAGTTGGGGACTCTGTCCCACAGGTTGCTGATCAAATGAAGTTAACTACTTCAGATAAAGAAGTTATGTACTCAGTATAACGTTCCATCTGAGTAGGTAACTTCATTTGTTAGCAACCAACCCCGCCTACTTCCCCCTAGCCTGTTTCATGATTCACAACAGAAGGTTTCCTTCTGTTGCGCATCAGGTTAGGGTTTCTCTTTCGAGTATGTTAGACTGTTGGTTGAGAAGTGGCAAACTCGATCTGAGGACTGGAGGGAGGTAGCAGGGTATTATGGGTAAAGGGGAGGAGCTGAGAGCTCGGATCTTTAGCTTGGAAAGCTGCCGGCTCGGATCCAGGTCAGATCCAATACCCACAGGTTGCTGACAGATGAAGTTACCTACTCAGATGGAACGTTATGGTGAGTACATAACTTCTTTTTTTCATAACCAACCATTTGTCTTTGTGTATGCCATATTGTGGGATTCCACTGGGCCTGCAAATGTATAATTTGAAAGATATCTTGACCAGTAACCTTTAATTTATTAGCCAATGTTTCGATGTCAACTGAATTCAATGTTCCCATTCCATTACGTGTGCCACCCAACAATGTATCATACCAGGCTCGTTTTCTCCTGCATTTTGTAATACTTGAAAAAGTAATATTAAAATGTAATACAGTTTTCTGATAGGTTTGTCCCACCTTTTTACATGTCAAAGGGATTTGTATTATATGATCAGAATGTGCTTTAGGGATACTGTTTAATACAGTTATTTGTAAACCCCATGTGTATCTATTTGTGATTCAAGTTGTGTTCATACAAAACAATATGATGATATTTTGCATGTTAATTGTTTCATTATAAATGTCAGTTTCAACCTGATAAGTAATATTTGTCTTTATACGTTTGATCATATTTACAATTGCAGCATCTTATGTTTGTTTCATTTTAAATTGTTACCATGACTTGTCCTTCATCCGTTAACTGAATATATATATATGTCATCTCCTCACTCCCAAATGGTAAAGTTTCCTTCAAAAGTTAAATTAGCAATAGAACATCCTTGTCCAGCAGGACAGGTAAAAAAAGCTCCTTGTGTTCTGTTCTGCATTGTGTTAACCCATCCCCACTGAATCATTGTGGTGCTTTGCTGGGTGACTCTTACAGCAGGGTCATAGATAACGGACTCCACACAGTACACTGATGACACAGACAACGAATATTGTGTTCTTCAAAAGAATCTGAAAATCAGAGTAGAATAGCATAATTATTCTCATAAATAAGATTTACTTGCAGGTACATACTCCCATTTTTCCTGTCCCGGTTTCATCATTAAGATAGTATTATCCTTTCCAGTTGCAATAACCTCAGATGTTTATATGGCTAAATGTGAAGGTTGTCCAGCTTTTTATATAGGGAAAATCTGTAGGACGTTCAGGGATAGAGTTAGCGAACACATCCTGGATATTAGGCACATGAAAAATACTAATGCCCTAGTTAGGCACATAGAGCAACATCCAGAGCACAGATTTAGATTTTGTGTAATACAACAAATAAAAAAGGATGGTCAGGGTACAGTATTGGATGTGCATCTTGATATTTGTGAAATGAGATGGCTTGGCATTAAATGCTACAGTATTTCCAGGAATTAATGATAGCATAAGCATTATTGTCCCTATTAAAATTAAAACACATCGTGGGTTGAAAATGTTATTTATAAAAAGATTTTAAGAAAGTTTTTTTATTTCTTATTGTTAGGGAATGGTGTTTTCCAGAAAGAATTTTTAAAATTTCTTAACAAAATTCACGAAAGTTAATTTTATATTTTTTATATGATTAACTGTTATTGTTGTTTTTTAGACATTATGATATTATTTTGTTACGCAATTTAAGAACATTGGGTGTCATAAACATGTTTAGTTGATTGTATATGAAAATGTTTATTTTATATTTACATTTTGTGTATTTAACACATTTTGATATGTAACACAATATTGTGGAGATGGATTGAAAGTGTAGTTTTTTACTTCGAAGGGTTAATGAAGTTAGATTTAGGATATGCTTGTTAGATTGAACTTTGTCTGATAAGGGTAATTGAAGGGGTGGGATGTATTTATTGTAGTGTATGAGTGTATATAACATCAATGGAGTGGTTAAATGTGTTCATATTCTGAAGAAGTTTGTATAATAAAGACGAAACCTAGGTCAAATTCGTGTATCTGGTCTGTATATTTGACTCTACCGTCTCTGGTCAACAGGGTCCTTCCTGGTGTTTTCTGTCAACTTGTTAGTAGTTTGGATTGGTGGCTTCCTTGTGGTGTGAGAGAAAGATATTTCTGTGTTAGTAAGGCCCGTACGGAACTGTTACACTTGTTAAATCCTGAAAAAACTGTATTCATGTAACTTGACTGTTAGTTCTGGTATACCCTACACAACATAAATTTGTATGGTTACTCTTTTTTTTTCTAGTTGGCCACACCCAATACATCTTTCTGAGCACTTTTGGTGTGTCAGCTAAACTGGAATTTATTTTATCTTTAACACATAAATTTGCATGTTTCTGTCGTAACCAGTATTTTAAATTTTGTACATTTGCACAAACTTCATGCAAGTCTTTACAAGTGTCATCTGTGTGCAGTACTGTACATTTTGTAACATTTATTTGTATAGCAGCATCAGCTCTAGGCAAAATGTCTAAAACAGTTTGCATATACTTTCTAACCTGCATGTCATATTTCTTTAACACTGGCATGTGTTTTTCATTAGGCTCCGAGATAATTTATCTCTGTTCAAAACATTCCACTGCGAGCATATAAACTTTAGCATGATTTAACACAGTTTAAACAAGAGGAAGGATATTGGTCTCCACAGTTCAATTGGAGTTTTATACTTTTGTACACACTGATCAAAACAATGAATGCATTTTCATATAAAACATTTCGACTCCTGACGACTACGCCAAGAAAATGTATTGCCTAAACACAATTTTTAGCAGGACAGAAATGATCAAGATAAAGACTTTTCACTACAATGAACAAAGCTTTATTAGACAATGCACTCTTACTCCTCTGTATCAGACAAGCATTAATATTCATATCAAACTTCTATGTCAGGCAAGAGTTAGTATTAATATCAAAGAGTAAAAAAAAGTTAATACATCACCGATAAAGTAAGAAACATAATCCTAGCCCACACTTCATCCTGGAATCCCTGTTGCAGTCAGGTAGGAGACTCTATGGGGAAAGCCCTGGGCAGTGCGTCCACTCCACAGGTGCGGCTTCTACCAATCAAAAGAGAGTCACATTTTTTATACCCTAGCTGTTTACCAGTTTTCCTGGTAACTTAACTTTTACAGATCAACAAAGACTTTGCAGAACAGACCAGAGATGTTGGACACCCATCCAAAAATGTTCCGGACAAGCCTGCCAACCCCCATGACTCTGCAGTTTCACTTGAGAAAAATATAAACGAATGTAACAAACAAGTACCTTATCAGACTTCTAGAAACGTGAATAAATGCAACTAACAGGTGTTTTTTTAGTCGTGTAGACTACTAAACAGGTGTCTTATCAAACTGCTAGCAATGTAAAAGAATGTAATAAGCAAGTGTCTTTTAGTCATAGACTACATGATAAACAAGTATCAAAATAGTTCTGTTTCAAAGAAAAATAAAGAATAACTAAATTAATCCTTTAACTCGGTTCTATATACTGAGGCAGAAGTCAGTCTGTCATTCACTCAAGGTAAAAAGCCTTTTGTATAACATTCGTATTACAATTATTTATTAAGTATATTTAAACTTTACATTGTGGCTGGTCCTTGTAGAGAAATATTTTAATCTTTGAGACTACTTATATCTGTTGGTGGTAATTCTGGCCACTCCTGAAAGCATTGCTGTTTGGTCAACATTACCATTTGTATTAATATTAATTTCACTCATAATTGGGTACTCTTGCAAGAGCCTTAGGTAACTGGCTTTGTAGTGCCTGGTGGCAGTGATAACTACCATATAGTTTGGGCAGAAGGGGGCATATCTAGTAAACCTGTGTCAGCCTTTCCCTGGTGTGTGTGTGTGTGTGTGTGTGTGTGTGTGTGTGTGTGTGTGTGTGTGTGTGTGTGTGTGTGTGTGTGTGTGTGTGTGTGTGTGTGTGTGTGTGTGTGTGAGAGCTAATTGGAGCAGGGACACAAAGCACTGGTTTCACAGAAAGAGTGGTGGATGACTTGGCTTGGGCACTCGGCTGAGAATGTAATTCCAAAGCTGTGCCAGTGGGGAGTCTTACTGGAGACCTGGAGGGACACAGAGAAATCCAGACCCCAGGATGACTGTGTTCAGTGTGTGCTCTTAAGGGAAATTGTGCTTGATGCAGGGAGGTCTGCATCTGGAAATACTGAGTGCATCCATTTGTATTCCTAGTGAACGTCCCTCTCCAGTGTCATTGGTGAGGATTCAGGCACCTTGATTACTAGCCCAGAGTGGGGATGTCACTTACTGGGAGCAGTGGTGTGGAAACTGAACTCTTGTAGCCTGTAAGCAGTTGTCACTAAACGTGTGCATTCTCACAGCAGCTGCAAGGTAGACATTCAGAGTTTCATATCACAACAGTTTTACTTATTTATTTTTTGTTAGTTTAGTTTAGTCAAGGAAAGCAGGCAACGATGTCCGCAGAGGATTATGGCAAGCTGACAAAGAACCAGTTAGTCAAGGTGTGTGAAGCCAAAGGACTGGTATAATCCAACCTGACTAAAAAGAAAATGATTTCAGCTTTAGTCACAGCTCAGACCAGCAACCAGAAGGAACAACCAGTTTGGTGATGGGGATTTGCAGCCCTCAGAAACAGGACAGTTCACCTTTTCCTCAGAGGACTTAAAAATCTGTCTGTAATTAAAAAGACTTGAACTGGCGGCCAGATGTTTCAAATTAGAATCAGCAAAGAGACTCCTGTGTTTTTTAGGCTGAAGAAAAAGAGAAACAGGTGGAATTAAAGGAGATACAGATGGAATTAGAATCAGTAGAGAGACTGTGGCGTTTGGAGGCTGAAGGAAATTGGAAGCAGCATTAACATGAGAGAAAGATCCTGACTCTTTATCGGGGTCATGGAGATAAAGGGGAAGGGAATAACCGAACCCCAGAAGCAACAAAGGTCAGTACATTTCTCCCACAATTTACAGAGGGTGATAATTTTGATAGTTTTATTCATATATTTGAAAGAGTATGTAAGCAGTATAATGCAGACCAAGGGCTCTGGGTAAGGTTTCTGACCCCCTTACTCCATGGTAAAGCTGTAACTGCTGTTTCTAAATTGTCTGATATTGATTGTTTAAATTATGATAAAGTCAGATGTTGTTTACTTGAATGCTTTACAAAAAGTTTAATGCGCATAGATGCAAGGCAGATGAAAGTGTATGATTATATTGCTGAGTTAAGCACTTATTTTCATAGCTGGGTGAGTGGGTGTCTGGTCACCACTTTTGAAGGGCTGACAGACCTTTTGGTGAGGGAACAAGCCCTTAGCACTTTGTTTGAGGACATGAGAATCTGATTGGCAAACCAAGAATGTAACTCTGCAGATAAGCTGGGGGAAAAAGTGATCTCTACTTAGCAAGCAGGGCATCACTGCACAGGAAAGGGATACCCAGCACTGCATATGGATATAAGGGAACCCATGGTGGGCAGCTTAAGCCACCCCAACAGAGTCCACCAGTAACAGGGGAAGCCACTAGTTCAGGTACATGGCCAAGAGTCAAGGGTTAAATGTTTTAAATGTAACCAGTGGGGTCATGTAGCATATAGAGGTCCATGGAGGCAAGGTGGGGAACAAAAGGTGGGGGAGCCAGCAAATGAGAATAACAAAGTGCCAATGGTAAGTTTTCTGGAGACAATGGGGTATCAAACTATCGCAAGAGGTTATATCCTGTCTTAGTGGATGGAAAACAGGCCACTGCTAAAAGAGACACAGCGTTTGACATAACTATTGTGAGGCCTGCAATTGTTAAAGAGGAGCAGTACTTGCTTGGGCAGTCCACTCCAGTCAGACCTTTAGGAGGAACCCCATTCCAAATGCCTTTGGCCAGGGTTCACCTTGACTGGGAGGGTGGAAAAGGAAGCGGTAAGTAGGTGTGTTTGAGGATATCCCCTCAAATGTTTTGACAGGGAATGATTTTGATAATGTAGTACTTTGTGTACATGCGGTAACATGTAGTCGGGCTTGGAGGCAGGCATGTGGGTCTGTAGCCTGGGGGAGAGCCAGACACGCAGCACACATGAATCCAGGGCTGGTGAGGTGGCTATTTCAGGGAGGGAGCTACCCTGTAGCAGTGAGTCTCAACGTGAGATACAGCTGCTGGTAGGTGCTGATGTTCCCTTGGACAGTGCGACTGCAAAGGCAGAGGTGAATGGTAGTACCCAGGCTGACAGTGAGGTACTGCTGTCAAAGGATACCAGAGTTCCTGTGGAAGGGGAGTTGAAAGAGTCACAAAAGTAGAGCTGAGACAGGCTCAGCTCTCAGACCCTACACTGAGGAGCTTGAGGGAGGTAGCTAGGGAGGCACATGATTTTCAAGGAAAAGGGGGGTCCGTTTACTGGAACAGGGGGTTACTGTACAGAGAGTGGACCCCTGAGGGAGGGCTAGTGGGTGAGGTAATACAGCAGTTGGTAGTGCCTACCGTCTGGCACTTCTAGCCATAGCCCATGACATTCCTTTTGCAGGTCATATGGACATAAAGCATACCAAGAGACATATTATATAGAACTTTTATTGGCCTGAGATTGCAAGGGATGTAAAAGGGTACTGCAGGACCTGTGAGCAGTGCCAAAAAGTGGGCAAGGCAGGAGACCAGGTCAAAGCTCCTTTGATGCCTTTGCTTCTAATTGAGGAGCCATTTCAGAGGGTAGCTATGGATATTGTGGGGCCTCTGAGTACCCGAAGTTCCACAGGGAAGAAATATATGCTAGCGGTAGTTGATTATGCTTCCAGATACACTGAGGTGGTGGCTGTGTCCTCCCTCCAAGTCAGAGAAGGTGGCAAATGCTTTGCTAGAGATTTTCAGCAGGGTAGGTCTCCCAAGAGAAATATTGACTGACAGAATTGCCAATTTCATGTCGGACCTGCTGGCTTGTCTGTGGAAACACTGTGGGGTGAAGCACCTAAAGACCACCCCCTACCACCCCCAGACTAATGGTCTTGTGGAGAGGTTAAACTCTACACTAAAGACCATGCTGCCGGCATGTGCAGACCAGTTTTAAGAGAGATTGGGACAAATATGTGCCCCATATGCTGGTTGTTTACAGAGAGGTGCTGCAGGAATCCACAGGTTTTTCACCCTTTGAGTTGCTGTATGGGCGCAGGGTGAGGGGACCTTTAGATTTCATTTGTGATGAGTGGGAGGGTGAATGTGAATTCCACAAGGAGTCTGTTGTGGCATATATCCTAAACCTCAGGACAAGGTTTAGGGAGCTCATGGGCCTGGCCCAGGAGAACCTGGCAGGAGCCCAACAGCAAAAAAAGTATATGACAGGAATGCTTGAGAGAGTATGCTGTGGGGTATCAGGTTATGGTTCTCATTCCTGTCAGACACAGTAAGCTGCAGGCAGCTTGGAAAGGACCCTACAAAGTTGTAAGGAAGGTCAGTGATGTTAACTATATGGTAAAACAGCTAGGCAGGGGTACAAATTGTGCCATGTTAACATGAAACCTTACCATGATAGGAGGCCCTGGTGCTAAGTATTTGCAATAGGAGACAGGAGGAGTCTGAGGGGGATGTCTGACTACAGTGAGCCAGGCGGTAAAATGCCAAGTTACTATGGTGGAGCCTGGGGTTGCAGGTATATGATATGACAGTGTTGCACTGAGTGGGGTCAGCAATGTGAAGGTAAATGAGATTCAGAACAGGGTATGGGGTAATGTATTCCGAGATAGACTCATTCCTGTGAAGCAACAATTATGAAGGGGCTTGAAAGACTTGCTTGAGTCTTCAAAGGGGGGAGAGATGTGACAATAGATAGTGAGATTAGCTAAATTCTGTTTTTCTGTATGTGTGTGAAACATTCCATCTGTGTTATTTTTAGTATTTCCTGTGACTGAAATTCTGGTGTTTACACTAAGTAGATATTTAGTATTTTAATTTATTTTATTATTTGTTCTTAAATATATGTAAACTTTACATTGTGGCTGGTCCTTTTAGAGAAATATTTAACCTTTGAGAGCAATTATATCTGCCGTTGGTAACTCTGGCCAGTCCTGAAAGCCTTGCTGTTTGATCAACATTACCATTTGTATTAATATTAATTTCACTCCGTATAACTGAGTACCCTTGCAAGAGCTATAGGTAGCTGGGTTTGTAGTGCCTGGTGGCAGTGATAACTACCTTATTGTCTGGGCAGAAGGGGACCCTGTGCCAGCCTTTCCTAGGTGTGTGTGTGTGTGTGTGTGTGTGTGTGTGTGTGTGTGTGTGTGTGTGTGTGTGTGTGTGTGTGTGTGCAAATCAAATGTCAAAGTGTATGTGTGTCAGCTACTTGGAGCAGGGACACAAAGCACTGGTTTCACAGAGGGAGCGGTGGAGGACTTGGCTTGGGCACTCACCTGAGGACTTAACTCTGAAGCTGTGCCAGTGGGGAATCTTACCGAGGACCTGGAGGGAGACAGAGAGAGAAATACGGATTCTGGGCTGACTATGTTCCCTGTGTGCTATTAAGGGAAACTGTGCTTGATGCAGAGAGATCTGCATCTGGAAATACTAAGTGTATCCATTTGTAATCCAAGTGAACGTCCCTTTCCAGTGTCATTGGTGAGGATTCAGGCACCTTGATTACTGGTCCAGAGTGGGGACATCACAGCTCATTTAATTATTTGTGCTATTGTTATTTGAGAATAAAATTATTATTTAGCATAGATTGGCAAAGCTGTGATATCCACCTCCATTAGCTAGTTCACTTGAGCTTACTACCAGAGAGATATAATTTGTTTGTAATCTATATTATCATAAGCAAGTAACTGGTGGTCTGTGGTGGGAGTGAGGTCCTCATCAGTGCTAGTTATCTATGACATTTATTGAGAGTGCCAGGCCATCTGTCACACTGTCCATAAAATATACTTCAATGAAATTTAATTTTGTGAGAAAAGTTACATTATTTTCATTTGTGTTTTTTTTTCAGCTAAATATGGAAGATGAGCTTGACAGTTGCGGAAGATAAAATATTGTAGCCATCTAGTTCTGTGCGTGTATACAAGGTCAAAATGCAAAGTATCGAACCAGCTTTTTTGCTGGCTGCCAGTAATTCCAGGAGTCATGAGTTTGCCCTTTTCCCCAGTGTGGTGGGCTCTTAGAGTTAATATATATGGTGTGCAGGGGCTCAACCCACAAAAAAGCAATGTTTTTTGGGTCGTTGGGTCGTTGTTTTGCATTTCAAACTTTTACAGTTTGATGTTGTAGTCTGTCAGTCTTCTGACAATAGACCCTTATAGAAGTGTGTGTGTGTGTGTTGACTGAAGAGGCTGAGGCAGTATACTGCAGACTGATACAAACCTCAGTCTAGAGTGACACTAGAAACTATAAGGAGCACCATGTTTTTTTTATAAAATTAATTGATTTGGGTAGTCTTTTGGGGTATACAGTGCACCTGAAATAACTTCTGTTTATGACAGCTCACTGTAATTTTGTTTCCTGCATTATATTGATAAGATCTAGCATATTTGCACTGGTTTTCTTTCCTTTTTGTGCTCCTTATAAGCGTCTTGCTTATTCCAGGTTAAACTGGCTGTGGCGAGTGGTTTACTTTGTTAATGAGAATAAAGTATCAAATTGAGGCATGTGTTAGTAGGAGATGTCTTCCAGATATTGACATTTCGATCTGGAAATGTGCTGACCACATTGGGGTCAGTTGGATGCTTAGGCTGTGCACTCTTTAATACACTTATGTAAATAAAAATATCATTTTAATGTTGTTTCAGATAAGGATGCAGGCTCAAGGTCGTGTTCTTCAAGGAGGAATGATTTATAATTTTATTGATATTTATCAACAAGAAGGCACACGTGGACTGTGGAAGGTAGGTTTTATTAGATACATATTAAAACCTGATATTGTTAATTGTTGGAATTAGAAGATTTTCTCCCTTTAATATTCCCATAAAGAATACTGTGAGGACGGAAAACCTGATATAGAAAACTTGGTATGATTTTAAGTGTCTGTACTTCTCGATTCTATTGCAGCATCATAGTATCTGAAAATTAAGGAATAACAAGAAAATGTATACATATATTTTGATTGGGTACAGAATTTAGAAGTAAGCTTCAGCATGATATGTGGCATGTAAAGGTTTAACGAGGCTTGACAGAGTCTGTTGTTGTGTATTCCAGCCTCCTCTGTCTCTCTCTGCTAAAACTTCAGTTATGTCAGCCCTACCTGTTTGATGAATGACTCTATTAGATGTTCTTTGTGTTTCACTGTTGCAGTTATCACATTTGGGTGATCTGCCTGCAGGTAGCCCTCAGCCGGCCTGAATACCAGAGTCTTTGGATTTCTGCGTCAGATGCTGTCTCTTCTTCTATGACGTCAGGTAGGCAGGGGTATAAAACATGCAGCAGACGCCATTACATCAGTCTTTCTTGCTGTGCGGTGCCCGAAGCAGAAGCAGTTCGCAAGTGCCGGTCGGCCGACTCCTGAAATTTTCGTTTTTGAGTCTCAGATCCGAAGTCTTCAAAAAAAGATAAGTACCCTGTTGGGGATCCTTTTTCTTGCTCCGACCGATGTCAGTAAAAGTTAACAATTCTCTTATCTGTAGAAAGCAAATACCTCATAGACATTTTCATTTGTACTGCATCCCCTGTTTAGGCCCAGACCACGACGTCCCTCGCTGTCGGTTTTGTGCCCCGTTCAATCCCCGAACTATTCGTCATCTGGCTATTTTTACAGCCAATTACTTTCGTACTCAGTCTCAGTACTCCAAAATGGCTTCGTTAAGCCATCCGACTACCAATCTGCTGGTACTCAGTGAGGCGCTTTTGCAGCCCCTGATGCCCGCTACTTCAGTTTCGCAGGCCTCTACTGAGACCCATTCGGAGTCCCGTATGCCGCGACTTGCTTCATCGACTATGGAACCTGCAGGATGTCTCTACCTTGGATGGGTCTGGAGCTGCTGTGCAGGCACTGGCTTCTGAGGGTGTATTTACGCCTACAAACTTGCATTTTAAACCAACATCATTGTTTCCATCCAGAAGTTCCAAATCCCTCAGGCCTAAAACTCACACTACGCCTAGAAAACCAATGACCAAACCGCGAGCTCAGACCCATATGCCTCAAAAAATGCTTAGAATGGCTGAAGACTTTATTACCCTAATAAGGGGAAGCCAGCCTTCCCCCTTTGAGACCTAGAACTGAATTTCTTACTGATTCTTCTGATCAGGAATCTGATATTTTTGCTCCATCTGATTACCAGGATTTCCACTTATCTACTTATGAGGATTCTGATGCAGAGGATTCCATTCCCTCTGCTTCCCCTCCAGAAAATTTTTCTTTTGGTGAAACCTTGCATACTCTTGGGGAGCATTTACGCTGGGAAAGCCAGGATTACTCTGAGTCCAAAAAGAGGCTTAGGGAATTCTTACTCCTGCCCCAACACAGGCCTCTAGCTATCCCTCCTGTTCTGGACATTGTAGATGATGCTTTCCTGGAATCCAGCCTTATCCCAGACACTTTACTTCCAGCTACCAGAAAACCTGACCGGTATTACAGAGTACCTGACTCTCAAGTTCCTCTTCAAGAATCCTTCTGCGGATCCAGAGACCATTTCCCAAGGACCAAAAGGCATTAAGGCTACTGCTGCCAAAAATCTTACCCCTTCTGATAGAGATTCTAGAGCCCTAGACAGATGGGGTAAGAAAGTATACACTTCTGCTACTTTGGCCATTAGGGCTTTAAATTGCCTGTTTCATATGTTAAAGTATCAGCAGCATATTATGGCATGACTTAAACAGAAACTGATGTTGATTCCTGACTGTGCTGAACACAAAGAATTCCAGGATTTAATGCATTCTGCAGAACAAGTTGGTAAACATACTTTGCAATGTGGTTTTGACACTTTAGAAGCATCTTGCAGGGCTGCTGTCACTGGGTCTGTACTTAGAAGGCATTCTTGGCTTAAGGAACAAAACTTGCCAGATCATGTTAAAGCTAGATTACTGGATGCTCCCCTAAACCAAGACCGCCTTTTTGGCAACAAAGCAGAAGTCGTCCTCAAAAGGATAGAGGAAAAAGCTAAATCTATGCAAACTATTAAAGATTTCCTACAAGTACAGCCTCCCAAATTTAGTAGGCATTGGCCTTCAAAGAATTGGTCCTTTCCAGTCTCTTCCAGGCCTTCTCAGTCCAAACCCAGGAACAGCAGACCACCTAGGTTGCAGTCTCAGGCTGTGCACAGACCTAAACAGTGGGGGGGCTCCCACTTCCAAAGCAGGGAGTAGTAAGCCACCCCCTTATGGAAAAATGGCCCAATGACTTGACCTTAACCCTTCCATGCCCTGCTCAACTACCTGCTCCCATAGGAAAGCTTGCCCTGCATGCAAAAAACTGGGAATTCATTACCCAGGATAAATGGGTTTTGAACATAGTTTCCCAAGGATACAGATTCCACTTCCAGACACTACCAACCCCAAATGGTTGGCCAGACCTACCCCCAAATCAATGGGCGGAGGCCCAACAGCAGGTTCTCTCTCTTCTCAGTATCTGGGCCATTCAACCTGTCCCAGCAGTACAAAGGGGGCAAGGTTTTTATTTAAGACTTTTCCTGGTACCCAGAAAAGACTGCTCCTGGCGTCCTATCCTGGGCCTCTCTATTCTAAACACCTTTCTGGTAATTCCAAAATTCAAAATGCTAACACTTCAACAGCTTCTTCCTATGCTAGACAAAGATGTGTGGCTGGCAACCTTAGACTTAAAGGAAGCTTACCTGCACATTCCAATAAGGGAATCTTGCAGGAAATACCTACACTTCAGGGCAGGCTCCATGCACTGTCAGTTCTCTGCACTTCGCTTTGGCTTATCTACTGCGCCCAGGGTATCCACAAAGTGTCTAGCTCCAGCCATTGCATTTTGCAGGCAGAGAAATATTCAGATATACCCATACTTGGACGATTGTCTGATTCAGGCAGAAAGGCAGTACTTGCTATTACAACACCTGGCATTCGTAAAGAAACTTCTAACCTCACTGGGGTACACCATAAACGAAAAGAAATCTCACCTAGTACCCTGCCAACTGATTGTATTCCTGGGAGCAAGCTTGAACACAACTTACCAGATGGCATTCCTCACTCCAGAGAAACAAGTTTATTTGACAACCTACTTCAAACTATTGGCCACAAAAGCCCAGCTATCTGCAAGGAAAATTCTGCAAGCCCAGGGGTTCATGGCCTCTTGCATTCTACTAATTCCATATGCAAGACTGCATATGAGGAAACTCCAATGGTATCTAAACAGCCTATGGTGTCAACATTCTCAGGACCTGGAATCAATGATTCCTATCATTCCTTGTATAAAGACAGAGTTCCTTTGATGGGCAGAGGCCTGCTAACACAACAAGGGGCTCCCTTTCACTCTACCTTTTGCCGCCCAAACCCTAATAGACGCATCAGACTGTGCATAGGGGGGCTCACTTGACAAGGCATTGCATTCAGGGCAAATGGAACCTGAGACAGATGCACCTGCTTATCGGTCAAAAAGAAATGTTAGCTGTACAGAATTCCCTGACAGCCTTCAAAGACCGTATTCTTTCAGGACAACTATTGGTAAAGACGGACAACACCACAGTTATGTGGTACATAAACAAGCAGGGGTGAACCCACTCGTACCCTCTCTGCAGACTAGCTATGGCTCTGTGGAACACAGCCTTGAGCTACCAAGTGCACCTACAGGCTCAGTTCCTGCCAGGCAAGCTAAATTCACTTGAGGAACAAATGAGGGACTCCAGAGGTAGACCTGTTTGCCTCCCTCAGAGCTACCAATTGGACAAATTCTGCACAAGGACTCCCCACAGTCCAGCTTGGAAAGTAAATGCCCTGTCCTTTACCTGGGAAAGCCTCTCAGTTTATGCCTTTCCCCCTCTGCCTCTCCTCTCATAGGTTCTACTAAAGATGAAACCGGACAAGCCAAGGACAATACTGATTGCACCAGACTGGCCACGCCAGCACTGGTACCCCTCTTGCGCAGTATGACACTGCTGCAACCATGGCACCTGCCTCAGACCCCCTTTCCTGCTGTCCCAGCAGGTGGGCCAGATTCTGCACCCTCAGCTTTAAACCCCGAACCTTGCGGCCTGGGTAATTCCTTGAACTCTCCTCTAGCATCCCTCAGTAAGCAGGTGCTACATGTCATTCTGGAGCCAAGGAGGCCTAGTACTAGAAAATCCTATGCTGAAAAGTGGAAAATATACTGTTCCTGGAGCCAGACTCAGAGGATGGGCACAACGGTGTCCAGCTTACCTCATATTCTTCAGTACTTAACAGAAATGTTCCACAAGGGCCTATCCTTCTCGTCGATTAAAATTTATGCCTCTGCCATTTCAGCACATTATAATACTGAGCTACTCCTCTTCTCTCACCCCCTGCTAAAACAGTTTCTTAGAGGGGCCAAAAATTTAAGACCCCCCCCAGGAGAGCTCCCACTCCAGCCTGGGACTTTAACTTTGTATTGGAAAAGCTCACTCTCCCTCCCTTTGAGCCAGCTGCAACAGCAGAGTTGAAATTCCTTTCTTGGAAAACAGCCTTCCTTCTAGCCATCACTTTAGCAAGAAGAGTATCTGAATTACAGGCCCTCATGGCAGTGGAACCCTTCATTAGTTTCCATGCGGATAGGGTTTCCCTCAGAACCAATCCTTCCTTTATGACCAAGGTGGTGTCTAGTGTGGCCCTAAATCAGTCCATTCATTTGCCTACTTTTTTCCCTAATCCACAAACCAAAGAGGAACGAATACTACACACTCTGGACGTGCACAGACAACTTAGATTTTATTTGGACAGGACTAAGCCTTTCAGAAAATCCGAACAGCTGCTAGTTGGCTTTGCTGCAGGGGCAGAGGGGAAGGCCATTTCAAAGCAAACCATTTCCAAATGGGATAGCCCATTGCATTCATTTCTGCTACAAGCACCATGGAAAACCTACCCCACAGGGGATAAGATCACATTCCACCAGGGCTGCATCTACCTCTGCAGCCTTTCTCAGAGGAGTCCCTACCAGGGACATCCTAGAAGCTGCTACCTGGAGCTCTGTACATACCTTCACCAAGCATTACCACATGCCTATTTTTTCTAAATCCAGAGCTGGTTTTGCTTAATAGCCGGCCCTAATGCTCTTTAACTTCCTCCTCCCTTCCTTAGCTTTGGGAATCAACCCAAATGTGATGACTGCAACAGTGAAACACGACGAACATAGTACAGTTGTGTACACTTGCCAAAAATGTAGATGTTCGAGTGTATTCACTGTTGCAGTCCTGGTTACCCTCCTTCCAGCCCCCTGACTTCTCTTGGCTCTACCTTTCCTTCTTGTTTGGTATATTTAGTTTTTCTGGTGTATTTGCTTTTTGAAGGCGGTGTACCTTAACATATAATTGCTTCCCATTGTGGGGGCACCTGACATCTGGGGCAAGAAAAACTGATGTAATGGTGTCGGCTGCATGTTTTATACCCCTGACGAACGACCTGACATCATGGAAGAAGAGAGAGCATCCGACACAGAAATCCGAAGACTCTGGTATTCAGGCCGGCTGAGGGCTACCTGCAGCCAGGTAACCGAAATGTGATGACTGCAACAGTGAATACACTCAAACATCTACATTTATGATAAGTGTACACAACTGTACTTTCTCTCTGATGAGAGTTTCTTTTTTTGGGAGTACACTGATGTTTGTAGTAGATGCAGATGCTTAAGTTAATTTCTGTGTGTTGCAGACTTCTTTTGCGAGGGGGTGGGGGGGTGGTCATATATTGTCTCAGGACCGTTGATTGTTCAGACAGTTATTTAGCGGACTAAATATATTAATGGACCATTAATCTGTTAAGTGCCCCATCTGTCTTGAAGCTCTTCTCCCATATTTCCTATATACTTACATAATTCATAATTGTTTACCATTAGATATGCAAACTCAATATAAGAATTACTGACCAAGGGAATTATGGAAGGGAAAAATCTTAAAAGAGCTGGAGACTTGGAGCACTATCATGGCCGGATTGGATCTGATAAGTGGCTCAGTACCTATTTGTCTCATCAGACAGGCCACGGTGAAGCATACAGCATTATGATAAATACACAACTTTCATTTTCAGGACCATCTCTACTTTACTTTGTTGTTTAATTAATATTTGGAGTGGAGTGATGTAGATCTTCACTAGTATCTATGAAAGTTCAGATATCAAAAAGGGAAGAGGAGCCTATCTTCTCTTTCTACTGAAGGGAAAAAAATAAATCTGATGTAATTTTAATTTGTTGCTCAACAAATGGGTTTTGATCCTACTCTGTCGCTTCTTCCACCTCATGGAACACTGAAACTCTCAAGCTCCTCCGTTACCCATAATGCACCACTCCCCTAACCTGCCTCAGGTCTCATTTGATGCCTTTGCGTACGGACGTGGTCATTGCAAACTCTAGGGTGTTAGTTCGTGAGTGAATCTTTTTTATTGCTGATTACCTCGAAAGCCTTTATTTTCAAAAACACTTGTATTCTCCCTACTCTTTCATACTGTAGTTGTGTAATTCTACTTTTACCATAGTTGCTAAACTTTCTTAATTACAATACTTAAAGTACATTCTTTAATTACTATTGCTGATAATTCATCTCTACTTTCACTTTTTCCTCTATTTAAAAAAAAATATGGATATATATATATATATATATATATATATATATATATATATGATTATTTTCTAACCATTTTTCTGTATCTACTACATTATGGCTGAGAAACCATCAGGCTTTGCGCATTTAGCTTTTGAATGTGAAATTTGCAAAGCCTTCATTCCAAGAGCTTTAAAAGGAACAAGTTAATTTTAAGAGGGTTGCTTCCTTCTAAATCTTTGGGGCTCAAACCCCTTACAAAAGTGACAAAAAAGAGGCTAAGAAGTTTTCCCTGGAACCTACTACATCCTTGACTCTGGGTTCAGAATCACCTTTAAGCTGTCAAAATCATCAGGTCCGAAGACAAAATCTGACAAGTACCCATGTATCATGTCTCCTCTGGTCTTGGATGCGGTGTCCTCACGTCTTCCTTTTCCTTTCCTGGATAGGTCTCCTAGGCATCGCCACTGTAATGTGTCATCTATAGCATCTTCCCCCATTTCTCCAGAAGTCTGACCGAAGCCAACATGGACAGGATGATGAGGAAAGTCTCTCAATGAAAAATCAGATTGGGTTCTCCTGGCTCCTTCCCCTTCGGGTCCGAAGATCTTCATGGGTACTACCCCACCTATTATGACTCTTTCTCTGATATATCCCTCGGTTTCAGAGCATTCTGATCCATGGATCCATGGAGCCATTTGCATCAGATCTGAAGACCACAGTATCTTTGAATCTAGTGGCATCTCTGAGTGGACCGGCTCCAAGCACTTCTGGGCTGGATGACTCTTGGAGATATAGCATCAGCGCCAAATCGAGGTTGTTGGAGTAAACTCCGAAGTTGTCAGAGCTGTCTCTGCTCCTCTGGACAGCTCAGCTTTGACTCCTTCCTTAGGTAGTTTGCCTTCAGATAGAAGGGAGCCAAGGGTACAGAAGCATGTTTCTTTCTGTCCAAAGCATTCTGCTTTTGAGGTTGTGCCAAGAGCTTTCTCTGCTCCTAGAAATCAGATGCCTCCCCCTTTCAGCTCCTACTTCCCAACCCCAGTTGTTTTTGTGTCTTGAGCTCAACATTCTGCACAACAGGGACAGCCAGCCCAGATAAGTCTCCAGGATATCCAACAGGGTATATTAATCTCTTCTGATACTTCTCCAGAACATCCCACCGAAGAAGTTCCTAGGAAGAAAAAGTGCAAGAGGTAGCACTTTGATTCCCCTCAAGAGTCTGTCACAAAGGATATTGACTATGATGAGGGGGAAAGGGCCCCTAAGATTGCCACCTGAAGACATCTCCTTCAGAGACATTCTAGATGTCCTCAAGCAAACAGGTGGCTGGTCTAACATCAACCCTTCCCAAGAGGAGTCTGTATTCCTGGAAGCTTTTGGAGCTGACCTGTCTACCTCCTGGTTGACTCCTTGTACTGATAAGCTCATTGATTTGATCTCTCAACAGTCATGGAAGGAAGTTAACTCTGTTGAGCCAGTCCCCAAGAGACCAGACCAAATCCTGGCACCACCAAAGGACATGGAATTCTGGAACTTTGGAGTACCAGTTGATGCCATGGTTGTAGTGGCGTCCAGGAAAAAAGAACTAGCATGAGAAAGTTCCTCTGTCCATCCCCCAAACCTTTGCACTTTGATCGCTGAACTATTTGAAACACTTCACTAGACTCCAGAGGGATTTGATCAAAGAATTTACTAAATCCCTCTATGGGAACATTACTTCCGAGGCAGAGAGTTCTGTTGTCTCATATGTGACTACCCCACAATCTATTTCAAACTCATCCATGAGGCTTATCTCCCATGCAGGTGAAGGTACCTCAAGGGTAAGTTAAAGGACACACTATCCAGGTGTGAGCAGGAAGGTAAAAGCTTGTCTGATGTGGGTGGGTGTGTATGTTTTTCGACCCCTCAAAGGACCTTTTTTAAGAATCAATAAGGGGTCAGAAAATGTGGTTCAGAAAGTCCCAGGGTCCCTTTCAAGCTCCACTTGGAGATAGTTCCCCCAAGGACAGAGGGGAGAAGTGTAATGGAAGATGCTGTCAACACAGCAGAGGGTAGACTGTAGAACCAAGGAACTGGAGATGCATTCTCTGACAAGTCCTACCAGCAATCCTGAAAGGAGGCCCGACTGTTCACCTCTGGAGGTGGTTGGGGTTGTTTATCACTGCACCAGAGAGCCTGGGTAGAAATTACAAAAGATTCATGGTTGAAGAAAATTATTACCAGACGTTATATAGTACCCTTTTCCCTACCTCCCCCTTTGACAGTAAACAAAATCCCTGATGTCCCACCCAGTCTGAGGGAAGCATCAGCAGTACTAGAAATAGACAAGCTGCTAGAAAAAAGAGGTCCCCCAAACCAGAGAGAGCTTGGAACTTACTCAAGATTCTGTTAGTGCCAAAGAAAACGGGACTTGAGACCAATTTTGGATCTCAGCATTCTAAACTAGTTAATTCAGTAGACCAAGTTCTGGATGGTCACTTTTCAATCCATTCTGCCCTTTCTGCACAAGAACGATGGGTTGTGCCCGTGAGATCTTTAGAATGCTTACTGTCACATTAAATGAACAGACAATGCAGAAGATATCTAAACTTCCGGCTGAAAGCCAGTCATTACCAATTTAGAGCTCTGTCCTTTCATCTCACCACAGCCCCTAGGGTGTTCACCAAGTACATGGCAGTAGTAACAGCTCACTTGAGACTACAGGGATTTCGAGTATTTCCATACTTGGGCAACTAGCTCATAATTGCTCCTACCAGGCATCATCTTATCAAAGCATGAGATTATGTACTCCAGTTATGCTTTGTTCTGGGAATTGTTATCAATCACAAGAAGTCTCAAGTCGAATCAGCTGAAATATTACAGTTCATCGGAGCATTATTCAATACAGTATCCATGACGGCCTCACTTCCTCTAGTAAGGATTCAAATCATTCCATTCTAGGTCCAAAAGATCATCCAAAATTCTTTTCTTCCAGCACGACTAATCCTTCAAACATTGGGGTCAATGTCTGCTGCGATAGTTTTGGTCCAACTAGCAAGGTATCACATGAGAATTCTTAACTGGACCCTAGCAACTCAGTGATTCATTCTTCACCAACCTCTCTCAACCTAAATCAAGATAACTCAGGCATGCAAGAATTATCTCCTGTGGTGCATATACTCTGATCAGATTATGCAAGGTCATCCCTGTATTCTCCCTCAACCTGAGACCATAGTTACTATGGGCGCTTCATAGGTAGGGTGAGGGGTATTTCTTGGGAAAGACAGTCCAAGGTACATGGGCCCCGAAGAGGCCAACACATATATCAGTGTCCTGGAGATGAGAGCGGTCTTCCTAGTATTTCAGGCTTTCCAAGACCGTCTTCCCTCTGGAACTGTTGCTGTTCAGACAGACAATATGTCAGTCATCTGGTATATCCACAAACAAGGGGAAACCAAATCTTATCCCCTGTGTCGAGAAGTTTAAAGAATGTGGCAATGGGCGATCTCATCCAGTCAGTTTCTGATAGCAAAGCACATTCTGTGAAAGTTCAGCATGATAGCAGACAAGTTAAGCAGGTCCATTCTGATGCTTCGTTAAGCAGGTCCATTCTGATGCTTCGCAAGTGGTCACTCAACAGGAAAATCGCGGAATGGATTTTCTGTCGATGTGGTCAACCTTGCCGCAACCTCTTTGCGTCTCCCCTCAACAAGTGCAGCAGGTTCTTTGCACTAATCCCCTCACTGGGGGAGTCACAGAGAGATGCTCTACTCCACGAATGCACCCCCCCCGGTCTCCTCTGTGTCTATCCCCACTACCTCTAATCCTTAAATTTCTTCAGAAAATATCTCATTTGAAGAGCACAGCTGTCCTCATTGTCCCTAATTGGCCTCATCAGATTTGGTTTCCCTTACTTTGTCCTTATCTACTTCTCCCTTCATGGATTCTGAATCCAACTCCAGATCTCCTGTCTCACCCAACAGACTTGATATACCCAGACATTCTAGGCTTAAAGTTCACCGCGTGGTTTCTCCACTTCTGTTGATTGCTAGACAGCCCAGGCTCTCTTCCCCTGTCTGCCACCTTTTTTTATCTTCCCATAAAGCTTCCATTAGAAAAATATACAAAAGTAAATGGAAAAGATTTGTTTTTTGGGCACAGCAAAAAGATATAGACTTCCTTTCAGCACCAGTATCTAAAGTTCTTGAATTTTAGCTGCAATGTTTAATGAAGGTGCTAGCTCCTCGACTGTTAAAGTTCAATTGGCTACCATTTCCAATTTTCATATAGGAATAAATAATTCATCGTTAGCCTCTTCCAAACTTTGTAAGGCCTTCATAAGAGGAACCTTTTTTCTTAGACCTCCTTTTAAATACCTCCGTGTGGGATTTAAATATTGATCTGATGCTATCCGTGTCATTATTCATCATGGATGGGTCTTGGATCTGACCTCGGATCCGAGCCGGCAACTAAATGGACAGATCCAGACTCAATCTCCTCCCCTTCCCAACATTCCCTGCTGACCTAACCCTCAGATCTCATTTGATATTGAACATGTTGGACGTATCTGAGCTCGAGCAAGTTCTCTATTAGATAAGTAATCATTTTTCTTGTTTTTTCTATCCTTTTTCTATCTCATTTTGGTATTTTAGGGTTTCTACACTAGTTTACCTCCCCTCCCATAGCATAGTGTTGGCTCGCCCTTTACTCCAGTTGCGGTAGTCCCCTTCCCGCTCTTTCTCATTAAAAAAAAAAAAAAACTTTTCCTTTCTTTTGCTTGTGTGAGTGAGTGAGTGTCGATATGGCTGAGAAACCAGCATTGCTTCTTATGTGGTCGGAAGATTCCTTATTCCGACTCGCACAAGAAGTGTGTTTACTGTTTTAGGAGTGGCCCACCTGGAGGTTGAATGTGACATTTGTGCCGCATTCAACCCCCAGGGCTCTTACTGAGTGCCACAACAAATTGCTTCGCAAGGGCTTGGCTCAGGATGGCCCCCTTCCAGAGGAAACTCCCACCAAGCCCTCTCAGGATTCCAAAAACAGCCCCCCCCCCTTCCTTGCAAAGTGTCACCTTCCATCTCAAAAAAAAGCTGAGGCTCTTGGATCGCAGATCCCTGGATCTGAATCCAGCATCTTTCGCTTCAGATCTGGGCTCTTCCTCTCCGAGAGCCTCGGGTCATTCCCTCAGATCCGAGGTCTCGGCACCTTGGGGACACTCTGATCTGTCTCGGCACAAGAGCTCTCCGAATCCAATCTCAATTTGTTGGATCCATCCGGCATGTCATTCAGGTTGTTGGATCCTGCCAGACCGATGGATCCAATAGTTATAGACAGCTCCCCCTCCAGATCCTCCAGAAAATAGGATCCGAAACATTGGAGCCAGTCCCCTTCATGGGAACATAGATCTGTCAGATCCGAGGCAGGATCCCCAGCTAGGTTGGGCCATTCATTTGCATCCTCCAGATCCTTCAGAAGTCTGTTACCTTCGGATATGGGCAGGATGATGAGGATCTTTTTCAAGGCCCAAATTGAGTTGGGTTTGTTGTCGTCCCTGGCCTAGATGACCAAGGGACCTTCCCCACCCACAGGACACCACTCTCCTCTTCTGATTCATCTGGTTTCGGAGCATCAGGACCAGACCATTCCAGGTGAGAGGCTCTCAGTGTCGGGTATACCTCCCTTCTCGCTTCCACCTCTCAAGTGGCTGGCATAGGTATTGACATTAGACGGAATGCCTGACTTCGCCTTTGCAGGTTTGCGGAACCCTTCAAGGCATCTTTTACTAATGCTCCCTTTGACGGTTCGACCTTGTTTGGACCATCCATCAGGAAAACATTGACCTGCAGCGAGCAGGAGGGTAGGACTCCACAGTGGGAACAATCTTTTACTAAGACTTAGAGAGGTAGTAAGAAACTTTAGTTCCACAGGGCTCAGTCCTCCTTCCAGGATGCTCCCCAAGAATCCTCTTCCGCAAGCTGGAGTAGGGGATTCAATGGTAGATGCTGCTCCAGAGGCAGAGAGAGTCGTAGAATCAGGGCTCCCAGGAACCTTTCTTGGAGAAGCCCTTTCAGTGCTCCTGAAGCATTGCCCAACTGTCCTGCCCTGGAGGCAGTCAGGGAAAGTTTCTCCCTGCACGTACTAGCCTGGACATGTCTCACCTCAGATCAGTGGGTGTTAAAGATTATTTCCAGTGGTTACTTCATTCCCTTTTTTTCAGCCCGCTCCAATTCAGAAATCCCTTCCAGATATTCCACCCCACCAAAGGGAGTTGGCCCACCTCGAGGTTCAAGACCTTCTAAAAAGAGCCATCCAAGAGGTCCCAACAGGACAAGAGTCCGGAATTTACTCTCATTTCTTTTTGGTGCCAAAAAAGACCAGGGACCTGCGTTCCATTTTGGACCTCCGCAAACTGAACATGTCAGTCAAGAAGTCCATGTTCTGGATGGTCACTGTTCAGTCCATTCTGCCTCTGTTGTGCATGGACAATTGGATGTGCTCAGTGGATATCAAGGACGCATAGTATATCAAAATCACCAGGTGCTCCAGGAGACACCTACGCTTTCAGTTATGGGCCAAGCATTACCAGTTCAGAGCCCTGCCCTTTGGACTCGCACAGTTCCCTCTGTGTTTACTAAATGTATGGCAGTGGTGGCAGCCCATCTCCAGCTGCAAGGATTCCAGGTCTTTCTGTACCTGGACGATTTGTTCTTCATGGCCCCCATGAGGCATCAAGTATCAATAGCCACCTCTTATGCCCTCAATCTCTTTCACCATCTGAGAATCACAGTCAGCTTGCCCAAGTCCAACCTTTCTCCATGCCAAGATATGGAGTTTATCGGGGTTCAATTGGACACTATATTGGAGACTGTAGCACTGCCCTTATGCAGAGTTGTTCTTATTCAGGATCAGGTCTCTTGCTTGATGCTTCTAGAGCGTCAATCAGTCCGTTTGATTCCACAAGTGATCGGTTCGATCACGGCTGCCATCCAATTAGTTCCTCTCACCAGGTATCACATTCGAGTTCTGCAGTGGACCCTGGCAGTTCAGTGGTCTGCTCAGATTCACCTCATGTCCACGACTATCAAGATTTCTCAGGTGTGCAGAAATCACCTTGTGTGGTGGCTTCAGTCTCAGGATCTAATTTTAGGCAGGCCCTTTTGTCTTCCCCAACCCAAGGCCACAGTGACCATGGACACCTCCCTGTTGGGGTGGAGGGGTATATTCAGGACAGGATGATTCAAGGCATGTGGTCCCAATAAGAGACCAAGTTGTACATAAATGTCCTAGAGATGAGGGCAGTCCTAATGTTGCAAGCATTTCAGGAGTGCCTCCTCCTACAGATCATAGCAATTTAAACATACAACATGGCAGTGGCCTGGTACATCAACTAGCAAGGGGAAACACTGTCTTCTCCCCTGTGCAAAGAGGCCATGAGAGTGTGGGAATGAGCGATATCTTCCAGGCACTTTCTTCTTGCAACTCACATTCCCGGCAGCTCCAACGTGCGGGCTGACAAACTCAGCAGGTCCATCTAGTGTCCCCACGAGTGGTCCCTGAATCCATCGGTGGCAAATCAGATATTCGACTGCTGGGGTCAACTATTCTGTGATCTCTTTGCCTCCCCAGTCAACTACAAATGCAGCAATTATTTTGCCCTGATCCCTCCAGCGGGGGAGTCACCCAGGGACGCTCTGATTCACGATTGGCCGCCAGGACTCCTCTGTGCTTATCCTCCTACTCCTCTGATTCCCAAGGTATTACAGAAAGCTTGCTGCCTAAAGACCCCTGTCATCCTCATTGCTTCTTCTGGCCTCAGAAGGCATGGTTCTTCCTATTACAGTCTCATGTGAAGTATTCTCCCTGGATACTGGATCCCATTCTGGATCTCATTTCCCATGCCAGGGGACTTCCACTTCCCGATCTCCAGACTCTTCATTTAACTGCATGGTTTCTCCAGTTCCAGTAATCCTTTCACAGTCCAGGTTTTCTTCCCCAATGAGGAACATTATTTTACCCTCTCAAAAGCATTCTACTAAAAAGGTGTATTCCAGTAAATGGAAAACATTTTCTATTTGGGTTAGACAACGTAATTTGGATCCCTTTTCAGCCCCATTTCCAGATATCTTACTCTCTTTTTCCTCTCTTTTTCAGGATTGGGCAAGTTTTTCTACTATCAAGCTTCACTTGGCAACCATTTCTAACTTCCACTTTAATGAGGACCCTACTTTGGCTTCTAAATTGTACAAAGCCTTTCTTAAAGGAGGTTTTTCCTCCTTAGACTGACAATTTAAAGATCCTTCCCCGCCATGGGACTTGACCTTGGTGCTGCAGTATGTCACACAAAAGCCCTTCAAACCAGCTGCTTCTTGTGATATCAAGTTCCTTTCTTGTAAAACTGAGTTTTTAGTGGCCATTACTTCTGCAAGAAGAGTCTCGGAGCTGCAGGCTCTAAGCATTAAACCTCCGTTTTAGGTCTTCCACAAGAACAAGGGGTGTCCCTTAGAACAAACCCTTTGTTCATTACAAAAGTGACCTTGGAGGTTAACATCAATCAGTATAACTCCATATTTTTTTTCTTTCCTAATTACTCTAATAAAGGAGAATACATGTTGCATTGTTTAGATGTTCATAGGCAATTACATTTCTATCTGAAAAGGACTGAGGAATTTCGGAAGTCGGACCAGCTTTTTGTGGCCTTTTCTCAAAATAGAAAGGGTCTGGAGGTTACTAAAATGACTATTTCCAGATGGATTATTAGTTGCATTTCCTTTGTTTATAACAAAGATATGGAGTTATCCAGACCAGTTAAGGCCCATTCTACTAGGTCTGTGGCTAGGTCATCTGCCTTCTTAGCTAAACTTTCCTTTGAGATTTGTGCTGCTGCTACTTGGTCTAATCCCCACATCTGTGTTTTGCACTGGAAGCTGGATCTGGTGTCTAGGAACAGGGCTTCTTTTGGTTCCTCTCTGCTTCGGCATATCCTTCATTGAGGCCACCCAGGGCGCATAGCTGGGGATTCTGACCCATCCATGATGAATAATGACACGGATAGCATCAGATAGTTATGTACTTACCATAACTTGGAATCTGTGCTATCCATTTTCATTATTCATCATGTTCCCTCTCTCCTTTCCCCCCTGCCTTCTGGGGATCTGGGTAGAGCTAGGATGGTTCCATTTTTGGGATAGTTTTTTTTTTTTCCTACGCAGAATTTTCTGCGCTCCTATTTGTTCAGCAAACTCAGTCTGAGGGTTAGAGGTCAGCAGGGGATTATGGGAAGTGGAGGAGCTTGAGCTCTATATTTGTCCATTAGTTGCCAGCTCGGATTCGGGCTCAGATCCAGGACCCTTCCGTGATGAATAGTTATGGTAAGTACAGAACTTTTTTGTTTTGTTTTTGTTTTTTTTTTTTGCAGTCTTTGACTCAACCACTATTTGAACCATCAGCTAAGTGTTTACCAAAATTTTTGACATAAAAGACTATATTTTTAGTGGCCATAACCTCTGCTAGGAGTCTCAGAATTACAGGCCCTCTCTTTCAAGCCTCCTTATTTAAATTTTCGTAAGGATAATATATCCTTATGAACCAACCCCTCATTTCTTCTTAAGGTGGTGTCAGAATCCAATATCAATCAAACTATCAATATACCAATATTCTTTCCAAATTTCTCAAATAAAGGAGAGTATATGTTGCATCTGTTATGTTCACAAACAGTTATGGTTTTGTCTACATAGAACCAAAAGTTTCAGGAAATCAGAAAAAAAATTGTCTCCTTTGCTGATTCAAAATTGGGCAAACCAGTTTCTAAAAGTGACTTTAGCCAGATGGATAACTGATTGTATTTCCTTTGTCTATAAGAAATCTGGTTTGTCTTTATCGGAACTACAAAAAGGTCATTCCATCTGGTCTGTAGCAACTTCTTTAATATTTTATCCAGATCTTCCTTGGATGATGTTTATGCAGATGCAACTTGGGCTAATCCTCATACCTTTATTGCTCATTACAAATTGGATCTGGTGTCTAGTGGAAGAGCAGCCTTCGGCTCAACGGTGCTCAGCAATATACTTCCTAGAGTCCTTTGGGATTTAAGTTGCTGGGAACTCTGTCTCATTTTTTGAGGAATGAATGAAAATGGCAACATCGATAAAGAAGTTATGTACTCACCATAATGTTCCATCCGTGTTGTCCATTTTCATTTTACTTCAACTGTCCTCACTCCAACCCCCTGCCAATTTGACTTTTGAAAGGATTGGAAGATGTTATAGGAACAAACGATGTTCATCGTGTTTCACTGTTGCAGTCATGATTGTAGGGTTCTCCCCTGCCGGCAGGCAGTCCTCGGTCGGCCAGAATCCCAAAGTCTGGGTCCGGCGTCGGCTGTTCAGCCATGCTCCCTGACGTCAGAGCGCCAGGAGTACAAAGCTGACAGCTGACGCCATGTTCTCCAGTCTTTCTTGCCGTGCGGTGATAGCAGTTCGCATTTGCCGGACGGCTGACTCCTGACAATTTTTGCTAAACGTACTTCATTCCGAAGACTTTCTTCTCCTACTCAAAGCTAAGTACCCCGTTGGGGAAACTTTTTTTTCTTGCTCCAGTCCGATGTCAGAAAAAGTTAATAATTGTAGTTCATGTGGGAAGCAAATACCTCATAAGGATTTTCATTCTTACTGTATTCCTTGCTTAGGCCCTGACCACGACGTAGCTAGTTGTCGGTTTTGTGCTAGATTCAATCAACGTACGATTAAACGAAGGTACGATTTTGCATTTCATTACTTCGGTAGGCGCTTTAATTACAAAATGTCGTCTGATTCGGTTCCGGCTACCGGAGTTCACAAATGACACAAGGATAAAGACAGGCCTCTGAGGTCCAAATCTGATGATATTGTACAAGCAGAGCCAGCTTCAGGTTCGGCCATCGTCAGTGAGGCGCTTTTGCAGCCCCTGTTCTCAGCCATTTCGGAACCGATGGCCGAAAAGGACTCCCACGAGGAGCCAACTAGGCCTTTGAATATTTCTGTTGCAGGACCTTTGGACAATGCTCCTTCGGATGGGTCCGGAACCGCTATGCAGGTACCGGCTTCCGAAGGGGTTTTCAGGCCTACTCAGCTTCTAATAAAGGCAAAGACAAAGGCAAAGACTCCTTCCAAATCAAAGACTACAGCTCAGGCCTCTTCTGATCCGGAACCCAAGTCTCAGAAACAGTTACTTAAGATGGCGGAGGACTTACTATGATTAGGGGTTCACATCCCCCTCCAGATAAAAGGCCAATGCAGGAAGTGTATTACGACTCTTCTGATCAAGCTTCTGTTTCTTCAGTTTCTTCTTCTGACCAGGAATATTCTTTCCCTCCTTATGAGGATTCTGATGCTGAGGAATCCATTCCTTCAGCTTCTCCCCCTGAGGATTTCTCTTTTGGGGAAACTTTACATGAAATGAGGGAACATTTCCATTGGGAAGGACAGGAGTACTCAGAATCTAAGAAAAGACTTAGGGATTTTCTTCTTCTTCCCCAACATAGACCCCTGGCTATCCCTCCTATTTTGGATATTGTGGATGATGCTTTTTCGGAGGCTAACTTAACTCCGGACTCTCTTCCTCCAGCTCCTGCCAAGCCAGACAGATATTATAGGGTTCCTGATTCCCACCAGTTTTTGTACAAGAATCCTACTGATCCTGAAACCATTTCTAAGGGTCCTAAGGGGATTAAGGCCGCTACTGCTAAAAACCCCATTCCCACTGAGAAATATTCCAGATCTTTAGAAAGATGGGGCAAAAAAAGTGTACACTTCTGCTACTTTATCTATTAGGGCTTTAAAATGTCAATTTCATATGCTGAAATACCAGCAATTTCTTCTGTCTGTTTTGAAACAAAAGCTAACTT
This sequence comes from Protopterus annectens, assembly GCF_019279795.1. NCBI lineage: Eukaryota > Metazoa > Chordata > Ceratodontiformes > Protopteridae > Protopterus > Protopterus annectens. The sequence continues at coordinate 1,897,668,706 of NC_056735.1, forward strand.
CTATTTCTGCCTGTGCAGACGATAAGGAATTAAATGACTTAATGCATGCCACTGAACAAGTTGGGAAGCATGGTTTACACTGTGGATTTGATGCCTTGGAGGCTTCTTGTAGGGCTGCTGCCTCTGGTACAGTCATTGGAAGGCATGCTTGGTTAAAGGAACAAAACTTGCCAGATCAAGTAAAAGCTAAGTTATTGGATGCTCCTGTTGAGCATAATGTTTTGTTTGGACCTAAGGCTGAAGAGGTAAAGAAGATGGAGGACAAGGCAAAATCCATGCAAACGGTTAAAGATTTCTTACAAGTACAGCCACCCAGATTTAGTAGGAATTGGCCTACAAAAAATTGGTCCTTTCCCAATTCAGACAGGCCTCAGAGGGGTAGATACAGACGCTCCCGAGGAATGCCTCAAACGCAAGCCTCTTATAGACCAAGACAGTGGACTGCTTCCACCCCTAGGGGAGGAGAGGACAGGTCGCAAGCTCATAGAAAACAGGCTCAATGACTCCCTCTGTTGGGCTGCAGGAACTTCTTGCCTGGAAGCCCCACTCGGAGGAAAACTTTCTCTTTTTCACCTAAATTGGACTCGTATAACCCAAGACAAGTGGGTTCTGGATGTGGTTTCAAGAGGTTACAAATTCCATTTTCATACCCTACCAAGACCAAGCGGATGGCCAGATCTTCCAAAACACCAATGGTTAGAGGCCTTAAACCAGGTGGAGGCTCTCTTGGCTATGAAAGCCATAGAACTGGCTTCACTTTCAGAGATGGGACAAGGTTTTTACTCAAAGCTCTTTCTAGTCCCCAGAAAGCAAAATTCATGGAGACCCATTCTGGATCTGTCAGTCTTGAACACTTTTCTCGAGATACCAAAATTCAAGATGCTTACTCTTCAGCAGCTACTTCCAATGCTGACCAAAAATGCATGGATGGTAACTTTGGATTTAAAGGAGGCATATTTGCACATTCCCATCAGGCAGGAATGCAGAAAATACCTCCAGTTCAGGGCCAGATCGAGGCACTATCAATTCTCTGCGCTGCCCTTTGGATTGTCTACTGCGCCCAGGGTCTTCACCAAATGCCTGGCTCCAGTAGTAGCTTATTGCAGACTCAAGGGAATTCATATTTACCCTTATCTGGACGATTGTCTAATTCAGGCAAGACAGCAAGGATGTCTTACTCCAGCATCTAGAATTTGTTCAGAACCTTCTCAAGTTCCTGGGATTCTCTGTAAACATAAAGTCAAATTTGACACCCTCACAACAGATAACTTTTCTGGGTGCTCTTCTAAACACCACAACCCAGATGGCATTTCTGACATCCGAAAAACAATTACAGCTGGCTTCAACTTTCAAAACCTTGGCAACTTTAACTCATCTTTCTGCAAGGAAATCCCTGCAGGCTTTGGGTTACATGGCCTCCTGCATCCTTCTCGCACCATATGCCAGACTACATATGAGGAAATCCAGTGGTACCTAAAAAGTGTATGGTCTCAACATTGCCACAGTTTAGACATACAGATCACCGTCCTGCCTTGTCTCCAAAAGGAATTCCTTTGGTGGTCCAAGGCATGTACTCTAAACATAGGAAACCCTTCAGTCTGCCTCCAGCCACTCCGATATTAACCACGGACGCTTCAGATTATACATGGGGAGCCCATTTTCAGGGCAACTGTCTGCAGGGCCTTTGGACAAAGGATCAGAAACTCCTGCATATCAATTTAAAGGAAATGTTAGCCGTACCGAACACTCTATTGGCTTTCAGGAATCTTCTACAACCAGGACAGCTACTAATACAGACAGACAACACCACAGTCATGTGGTACATAAACAAGCAAGGGGGATCTCATTCCTATCCCCTTTGCAGACTAGCCATGAATCTATGGAACACAGCTCTAGCTTACAAACTGAACCTTCAAGCTCAATTTCTACCAGGGAAGCAAAACTTCCTGGCAGACAGTCTGAGCAGAAATCTGTCGGATCCACACGAATGGATGCTGGACACCAAAATATTCAGGATGATTACAGCAGTCTGGGGATGTCCTCACATAGACATCTTTGCATCCCATCTCAATCATCAACTACAGATTTTTTGCACCAGGACTTTCCACAAACTAGCTTGGAAAGTGGATGCACTATCATTCAGTTGGAGAAACCTCTCTGGGTATGCCTTCCCGCCTCTACCTCTTCTTCCACGGGTATTATTAAAGATCAAACAGGACAAGCCCAAGATGACAATTTTGCTGGCCCCAAATTGGCCTCGACAATTTTGGTACCCAACTCTGAAAAACCTTTGTCTGGAGCCCCCTTGGGTATTACCACAGACTCCGAATCTTCTGTCCCAGCACCAGGGTCAGGTTCTGCACTCCCATGTCAAAACTCTCAGCCTGGCGGCCTGGTTAATCCAGGGTCCTTGATTCATTTTCTCTTACCCAAGCAGGTTATGGATGTCATTTTAGAAGCCAGACGTCCTAGCACTAGAAAATCTTATGCAGGAAAATGGAAAAGATTTTGCACCTGGATGCAGGTTCAGGATTCAGATCCTCTTATTCCTAACATTCCTCTGATTTTACTTTACCTGACAAGACCTCTTACATAAGGGTCTCTCTCTCTTCCATAAAGATCCATGCTGCTTCTATTTCTTCTAATTATAATACAGACCCTCCTATCTTTTCCCGTCAGCTCATGCGACAGTTTCTCAGAGGAGCTAAGAACTTAAGGCCCCCTAGATCTCCTCCCATTCCTGCTTGGGATCTCAACTATGTTTTGGAAAAACTCACCTTACCTCCTTTTGAGCCTGCTGCCTCTTCTGACTCCAAGTTTTTATCTTGGAAGACAGCCATTCTGTTAGCTCTGACCTCTGCCAGGAGAGTTTTGGAGTTGCAAGCTCTCATGGCTGTGGAACCTTATATTATTTTTCATCAAGACAGGGTGTCTTTAAGGACTAATCCTTCTTTCATGCCTAAGGTGGTTTCCAAAGTGGCTTTAAATCAAACTATTCACTTGCCAATTTTTTTCCCCAGCCCTCAAAATAAAGGGGAAAGGATCTTGCATTCCTTGGATGTACACAGACAACTTTGTTTTTACCTGGACAGAACCAAGGACATCAGGAAATCAGAGCAATTGTTTGTTTCTTATGCTTCAAGTTCCCAAGGTAAAGCTATTTCAAAACAGACCATTTCTAAATGGATTGCTCATGGAGTCAGATTTTGTTATTCACATCATGGAAAGCAAATCCCAGGGAGTATAAGGACTCACTCTACCAGAGCTGCTGTCACTTCAGCTGCCTTCCTCAGAGGAGTTTCTACCAAAGACATTTTGGAAGCTGCAACTTGGAGTTCAGTGCATACTTTTTCCAAGCACTACAATCTACCTCTTTAGTCTAAGTCTAGGGCAGGCTTTGCTTCTGCTGTCTTGCAGGGCCTTTTAGCCGCCCCCTCTTCCTTATGACCACCTCCCTTTTATTCTGCTTTGGGATTCAACCCTACAGTCATGACTGCAACAGTGAAACACGATGAACATAGTACAGTTGTGTACACTTACCATAAATGTAGATGTTCGAGTGTCTTCACTGTTGCAGTCTGGGTTTCCTTCCCTCCTGTCCCCTCTTATTTTTTCTTTTGTGTGGTTCCCTTCTTCACCCTTCTTTTGAGGTGTATGTGCAAAGGATATGGGATCTTACTCCATTTTGGAGCACCTGACATCTGGGGCAAGAAAAACTGGAGAACATGGCATCGGCTGTCAGCTTTGTACTCCTGGCGCTCTGACGTCAGGGAGCATGGCTGAACAGCCAACGCCGGACCCAGACTTTGGGATTCTGGCTGACCGAGGACTGCCTGCCGGCAGGGGAGAACCCTACAGTCATGACTGCAACAGTGAAGACACTCTAACATCTACATTTATGGTAAGTGTACGCAACTGTACTTTCCCTTTTTTGATCTCCAGATGTAATTTTATTTTCATATTACATTGTCAAGGTTTAAAAGGCAGCAAACAAGATCTAAAGTATGTTAGGTGACTGAGGCATTATGGGTAAGAGAGGAGCTTGAGTTTGTCTTCCATGAACTGGAAGAAGTGGCCAAGTCAGACCCGAGGGTTGGATCCAAACCCATTTGTTGAGGAAGAATGAAAATGGTCAGCACAGATGGAATATTATGGTGATTACATCATTTTTTATGTACTCTACTCACATTCTCTTCTGTTTGCACACTCAGATCACAAGGATTGTTCCTTTCATCATCCAGACATCAACTCCAACACATAAATTTTACAGCAGCTGCCAACATCATGCATAACCTGTTCATATGGCTCACTCTGAGATGTCTTTCTTCAACAGACATCATACACATGCTAAGATTACTAGACTATAAGGTGAAGATTCCCTTGTGTTCACTTTTGATCAGCAGCCAGTGCCCCTGTCCAGCTATGACACGGGTGGAATCCCAAGGATGTATTTTCTATTTCACATCCAGTTATCCAGATTACGCTTAAAAAGGGGTAAAGAGGTACCCTGCTTGACGTGGAGAGGGAATTTATTCTGTAGATGGGGGAGTCTCTGGGACACAAATCTGTCCCTCCAGCAAGTCCTGTTGATGTCACAGACAAGGTTGAGGCTGCGTATGTGGGTTACTCGAGTGGAGCTTGACTTGCAGATATGCAGCAGTCCCATTAAGCTAGAGTCCGAGATCGCCTTGTATGCCAGACGGAGGTCTCCTCTGAGGAGTCTGTATGAAACAGAGTAGAGGCATAGGGCTTTTAGTCTATCTGTGTATGGTAGATTTTTGAGGCCCTGGATTCTCCAGGTGAAGAACTTCTGTGGTCTGTCCAACTGCTGCATGTGCTTTGTGAGGTGCATGCCGAATGGGGTGTTGTACTCAATAATGAGCCTTATAAGGGAAGAATACAGGAATGTTATGACCTCCTTGTCCCTTGATGAGATACCCTTACTTATGAGGTGGGCCATGTAGAAAGCTTTCTATACAATGGAAGCAACATGGTGGTCAAAAGTCAGGCTGCTCTCATTCTGGGTGCCCAAATCCCTCATGACTGACTGCGTGCTTAGAACGTTGTTATTAATGTGATATTTTGTGGGGACATCTCTGTCCCAAAAGGGGGGGGGTGATGATGCATTTTTTGTATTCAGTTTGAGGCCATGTTTCTGGCACCAGTCATTTGTTTGGGTGAGACCCTCTTGGAGGATGTCCACGTCACTAGGGGAATTGATGACAGCTCCCAACTTGCAGTCATCTGCAAACTTGGTCAGCCATAGCCCACTGGTTTGGGCCTGTACCTTAGAAAAGTATATCCCAAATAACAGAGGCCCCAAGACCAAACCCTGAGGTATGCCACTCAATACGGGTCTACTGCTTGAGGTGGCTTCTCCTATTTTGACTAGGTGGGTTCTATCAGTGAGCCAGTTGGCTACCCATCTGGTAACATATGGCTTGATGCCTAGTTGAGAGAGTTTATCTATTAATGCCCGAGTGGGGAATAGTGTCAAAGGCTTTGGCCAGATTAAGGGAGGTGGTGTGCACTGTCTTCCCCTTATCCATGGCTTTGGTGACTGTCTCAAAAAAGTCAACCAAATTTAACAGACATGACCTCCCCTTGACGAAGCCAAACCGCATGGGATCGAGTCTTTGGAGGTTGCCAATGTCCTTGTTAATGAGGTCCATAATAATCCTTTCCATGGCCTTGCAGATCAGGCTAGTTAGGCTGATGGGTCTATAATTTCCCAGATCAGTGGATGGCCCACCTTTGTGTAAAGGGATGACAGTTGCTGTCCACCACTCATCTGGGACAAAACTGGTACTCAGGCTTTGGTTGAATAGGGTGCCTAATGGTGCTGCAAGTTCCTCCCTGAGTTCATGTAGGATGAAGCCTGAGATGTTATCAGGTCCCATGGAGGCTGTATTTTTTGCCTTTGAGAGAGCAGTGATGACCTGATCCCTAGATATAAGAGGAAGGTACTGGGAATGTCCTGATTTACTGATGGGTTAGAGAGGGGTGAAATTTTCACTGAATCTGTCAGCCAGCAAGTTTGCTATATCTACAGCATTTGTATATGTGGTGTCCTTGACCATCAGTTCTGAACAGATCTGGGTGCTACCTGTGAGATGGACATATGTGAAGAAGGCCGTATGATTGTCTCTAGTAGATGTGGCCAATTTGGACTTGAAGTTTGCTTTGGAAGATTTAACTAGTGCTCTTATTTGCTTGTTTAGACTACGGAGAAATTGCTTCCAGTTGGGCAGCTGCTCCTTCTTGATCCTGGTCAGCAATTTTTTTCTTTTGTTATAGTTTATTTATTGCAGATGTCCACCAGACAGGTTTACTCTTCTTTGCGGAGGATGATTTAGTCCTCTCAGGTATTCCTGATTCCAAGCATCTATATAAATGTTCGTATAGTAATTCAGTATAGTTTTGGATACTGGTGCCAATCCCTAGAGAGGGGAAGGGGGCTGTGAAGCTGTTTATACCATCCCTTAGGAGGCTGTAATCAGCATTGGAGAAGTTTTTTTGATTGGCCCTAGCTGGGGGGGGGGTTCAGGGGAGATGGTGACTTCAAACACGACCGCTTTATGGTCGGATCTTACAAGGGAGGATGATACTGCAGGGATGCTGCAGTGGTTACTCATGTTGGTTAATACCAAGTCCAAGATATTATCACCTCTTGTGGGGATATCGACTAGCTTTTCCAAAGCATTTGCATTGACAAAATTGAGAAATCTCTGGGCATTTGTGTTCCGGCAAGAGTAATTTTTCCAGTCTGTTTAGTCACCCAGGATCAGGGTAAAGGGTTGAATCTTGATAGAATCTTGACGAAGAAGATGATAATGGGGACAACTGGCGTGTTGTACAGAATGAGCGACGGCATAAAGGTACTGTGAACATCTCCGATTCTAAGGAGATGACTAATTGGCTTAAAAAACAACACGAATTTAATTTCAAGAGCGGTAACCATAAACAGGCTACCAACACTGACACTTATAGTAAGAAACTAGATGATGTTTCAAGATTAATGTTTAAATACAAATCTATAACTATAGAAAATAGTTATCTTAGAGAATGTTTGCAACGGAAAATTGTACCCAAAGGGTTACGGACTTGGAAGTACCCTAACAACGTACAGATGGGTTCGATTTTCCACAAACAATTAATAGATGTTTTTAACAATTGTGGTATGGAAATTGTAAGATGTATTATTGAAGAAAATGAAAGAAACTTAGATACAATTCTTGAACAAATCAATGTTTTAGATATACAAATTAAAGAAGACTTGGTCTTTGGAATTTACGAAGAATGACATAAATACACAAATTTGAAGGATGACATAGATCAAAAATGTATGGATTTAGTGAAAAGGAAAACAGAGAAACTAAAAAGGGATATTATGGAGTATGAAAATGATTTGTTACCCAAAACCCACAAAAAATATTAAGCCCCCTTTCAGGAATACTAATTGGTATAATAAGGAGTGGATAGACAACAAGGGGACAAATAGAGGGGACAATAGGACCAATTCATACAACATTGATTATGATATTGATTTTCCCCCATTAGTGAGACAGGAAATGGATATTGACCCAAATGAGAGAAGAAATGGAAATTTTTACAGGAGGGGGGGTTAAGAGGAAGGGGGAGATACAGGCAGATGTAATCTCTAAACCTGACCCCCCCCCCATTGAAACTCAAGGTATAGTAAAAGAGGGGAATAAATGGATGCTCAATGGTTTCACCATATATAATTTTAGTAGTATAGAATTAAACAAGGAACATTTCACTCTTATGGAGAAAGGCTTTAAGTTTATCCCGAAAGTTAGAGGAAACAAAGTACAAACATTAATTGACATGAAAATTTTCCTGAGGAAAATGAATTTAGAGTTATTATATCATAAGGAAGAAAATGGTATGGACCTCAACAACTTACAAATAACCAATGAGCAAAGAATATTGAAAAACAAATCCACTTTTAATCCACCCATACAGGCACAATTAAAGAACTTTGAAAATGTAATGGAAGAAGCAATTACTAAAGCTGACAAAAGGGTAGGATATAGGAATAATTTGGACTCTAAGGAAAAAGAGAAACTAGCAGATTTAAGATATGATGAAGGTATTAGAGTCATGAAGCCCAATAAGGGTGGGGGGGGGTGGTAATGGATGTCATAGAGTATGATGGCAAAATGAATGAAATTTTAATGAATGAAATTAAATACAAAGTGGTTTCCAGGAATGAGATAAACCTAGCTTATAAGAAAATAGACACAATGTTAGAAGACATGTTAATGGAAACTATCATAGATAGTAAAATGTTCTCGTTCTTGAAAATAGACAAACCAAAGATTCCAATTATTTTCGGCATACCGAAAATACACAAAGACTTGGTTAACCCACCCCTTAGGCCTATTGTATCAGCGTAATGCTCGAAAACTACACCAATAGCTAGGTTTGTGGATGTAAAAACTAAGCACATATGGTTGAACAAGGAAGCAATACTCAGAGATTCTTGGGACCTTTTGAGAAGTTTAGGCCCAGAATTATTTGATAAAGATTTAAAGCTAGTAACCATTGATGTGATAGATCTGTTTGGGTCCATACCATATGATGAAGGTACCAGGATGTTTGAGGAGGAGATATTTAATGATAGTAACTTGACATATGAGGACAAAATAGTGTGCACAGGCTTAATGGACTTAATTTTAAGGAACAACTTTTTGACCCACAATGGTGAGTTTTTCCAACAAGTCCAGGGGGTGGCGATGGGAGCAGCCTGTGCACCTACTTTTGCTAACTTGGTACTCGCAAACTGGGAAGAGAGATGCATCTTTCAATCAGAGTACATAAATTACTGTAAGATGTACAGACGGTTTTTGGACGATATAATTTTTTGGAAAGGAAGCCTTGAGAAACTTGATGAGTTTATCAACTATATAGGGGAAACCACTAGCTTTCTCAAATTCACCCATACCATTTCTCAGGATAGTATAACCTATCTTGATGTAGAAATTATGAAAAAAAGTAATACCTTTGAGACTAGAGTATTTAGGAAGGACACCTATGTCAACTCTTTCTTATATTATGAAAGCGGGCATCCAAATTATTGTAAGAAAAATTTAGTCAAAGGACAATTTGTTAGGGGGTCAAGGATGTCAAGTTTGGACGATGACTTTATAGAGGAATGTGATAGATTGGAAAGAATGTTCCTGGAAAGAGGTTATCCAAAAGACTTTACTGTAGAGTTAAGAAAGGAGGTAACAACAGGAAGGCAAGGAAGATTTAAACCAATAAAAGGAGAAAAGGAAGTTATACAAAGTACTACAGGACATTCAACCACTTGTCGATCTAACTATCAACAGGGACTAGTATTAGAGTATAATGCTTTAAACATGAAGGTAAAAGAGATATTTCAAAAGGAATGGGAAAAATTCAAAACATTGACCGACTTAAAAGGACTCCCTGACATGACACCCAAAGTGGTGTTCAAAAACCCCAGGAACTTAAAACATATATTGGAGGCAGGCAATAATAATAAAAATGGAAGAAAGGGGGACAGACCTAATACATTGAAGTTAGGAACATACAGATGTGGTAGTTGCAGACAATGCGAATTTGTACTTAATGAAGAAAAGGTTTTTCTGGGAAGTAGACAATCCTGGATAAAAAGCAAGGGCTATTTTAACTGTGAGTCGAAAGGGCTTGTATATCTAGTTATATGTATAAATTGTACATCATTTTATGTCGGAAAGACTGAAAGATCCTTGAAAAAGAGGATATATGAACATATGTACGACATAAAAAGAAGTAAAGAAACTAATGCACTTTACAGACACTCACAGGTATGTGAAGAGTACAAATATAGATTTTTTGTATTAGATCAGGTGAAAAAGGACATTAGGGGGGGGTCCATGGGAGGAAATTGTTGGCTATAGAGAACTGTGGTGGCAATTGGTTTTGGAAGCCAACAAACCCCCAGGACTAAATGAATACATCTCCATCACGCCATTGTTAAAGTTAAAAGCAACAAAAATTTGATTACACCTGTCATTAGGAAAACAGACAGTAGATGGCAGTATTCCCTTACACATACAAAAGGAAAGGTATTTCACAAGTCCTACTAAATTACATTATATATGTCCAAACAAATTCCTAAATAAAATAATACATGGAACGTTTTTTTAAAAAATTAGAAGGATGATTTTAGGTTAAGATATTTATTACAATTAAACACACTGTTATAAATTAAGTACGAAAAAGTTCAAGTAATTTTAATGATTTTTAAACAATTTGCTCATTTGCACATTTTTAAATGGATGAAAACAATGATTGGTTCTTGTATTAATTCACTGGTGTATATAATAATGATGACCAAGTAACGATTGTAAATCTGATGAAGTCTTTTATAAGACGAAAACGCATGGTTTTAATAGCGTTCATTTTGAGGTGGTGTTATACGTGAATAAATTGATACAGCTGCTTAATTCTCCTTGGACTTTATATTTTTGGTTTGGTTTTGGATGAAAGTTTTTTGCCGTGGTGTTTTATTGAATCTTGATAGATCTGAAGAGGTCTAGATTGGCAGTTTGGGCATCTTGGGTCAGATTTGGGGGCCGGTAGCTAGCTATGATTTGTATAGGGGTCATGTCAATAGTTAACTGCACCTTGAGTGTCTCCTGTGCGTTATACTGTTTGACCAGCCTGGAGATGTGTATGTCTTTAATATATATTGAAATTCCACCTCCTTTGACTTTACTACCCACAGTTTGGGGTCTGAATGTATGATAGGATGAGTGACCAGTAAGGCTGGGGTGCTCTCTGCAGCTTTGAACCAGGTTTCTGTGATCACTCAGATGTCAGCATTTCCCAGGGTTAGGAATGCTTGCAGTGAGTGCAGTTTCATGTTTAGACTCCTAGCATTTAGCAGCATGACCTTTAATTTGTGTTTTGTTGAAATTTTCAGCTGTTCCTCATAAATTAGGTTAAACATCCAGCACAATTTTACCTACTGGTGTATTACCTTTTGAGAGCCAGATGCAATGTTTGCTCTGAGAGTCTTGATGGAGAAATTTAGAGAAGGTCAGAAGGAGTTGCGTTGTGTCTTTGTGGACTTGGAGAAAGCATATGATAGGGTGCCTAGAAAGGAGTTGTGGTATTGTATGAGGAAGTCAGGAGTGGCAGAGAAGTATGTAAGAGTGGTACAGGATATGTACGAGGGTAGTGTGACAGTGGTGAAGTCTGCAGTGGGAGTGACAGATCCGTTTAAGGTGGAGGTGGGATTACATCAAGGATCAGCTCTGAGCCCTTTCTTATTTGCAATGGTGATGGACAGGTTGACAGACTAGATCAGACAGGAGGCCACATGGACTATGATGTTTGCAGATGACATTGTAATCTCTAGTGAGAGTAGGGACCAGGTTAAGGAGACCCTGGAGAGGTGGAGATATGCTCTAGAGAGGAGGGGAATAAAGGTCAGCAGGACTAAGACAGAATATGTGCGTGAGAATGAGAGGGAGGATAGAGGAATGGTGAGGATGCAGGGAGTAGAGTTGGCGAACGTGGATGAGTTTAAGTACTTGGGATCAGCAGTTCAAAGTAATGTTGGGTGTGGAAGAGAGGTGAAGAAGAGAGTACAGGCAGGGTGGAATAGTCGGAGAAGAGTGTCAGGAGTGATTTGAGACCAGCTATGTTGTATGGGTTGGAGACAGTGACACTGACAAAAAGGCAAGAGTCAGAGCTGGAAGTGGCAGAAAGATGTTAAGATTTGCACTGGGTGTGACAAGGATGGACAGACTTAGAAATCCGTATATTAGAGGGTCAGCTTAGGTTGGACGCTTAGGAGACAAAGTCAGAGAGGCGAGATTGCATTGGTTTGCACATGTGCTGAGGAGGGATGATGGGTATATTGGGAAAAGGATGCGAAGGATGGAGCTGCCAGGTAAGAGGAAAAGAGGAAGGTCTAAGATAAGGTTTATGGACTTGGTGAGAGAGGGCATGCAAATGGTTGGTGTGACAGAGCAATATGCAGAGGACAGGAAGAAATGGAAACAGATGATCCGCTGTGATGACCCCTAACGGGAACAGCCGAAAGAGAAGAAGTATTACCTTTTGAGAGATATGAGGTTGCTGTATGGATTTGTTAGAAAAGTTCACATTTCAGCTGCTTCAGCAAGTAGTGTTGAATTACTTAAAAAAACAAATCACTGAGCAGAGAAGTAAGGAAGGCACGTACAATTGGAATAGTTAAGCGCTTTT